>NW_022196902.1:23996864-24027752 GCF_008632895.1 Mastomys coucha
AAGACTCCCAATGTAATGGGCCAGTAAAAATCTTCAACAAAATTATAGAAGAAAACTTCCCTAACCTACAGAAAGAGATGCCCATGAACATACAAGCAGGCTATAGAACTCCAAATAGACTGGACCAGAAAAGAAATTTCTCCTGTCACATAATAATCAAAACACCAAATGCACTAAACAAAGAAAGAATTTTAAAAGCGGTAAGGGAAAAAAGGCAAGTAACATATAAAGACAGGCCTATCAAAATTATGGCAGATTTCTCACTAGAAACTATGAAAGCTAGAAGGTCCTGGGCAGATGTCATACAGACCCTACAAGAATACAAATGCCAGCCCAGGCTACTATACCCAGCAAAACTCTCAATTACCATAGATGGAGAAAACAAGATATTCCATGACAAAACAAAATTTACACAATATCTTTCCACAAATCCAGGCCTACAAAGCATAATAGATGGAAAATATCAACATAAGGAGCAAAACTACACCCTAGAAGAAGCAAGCAGGTAATCTTTCAACAAATCCACACAAACCTAATTCCATCTTTTACAACAAAAATAACAGGAAGTGACAATTACTTTTTTCTTAATATATTAATTTGAAAATTAATATTACCAACATATCCTAATCGCTTCAAATCCAATAATATGAGAAATTAGAAATTTGTTGATTGTCATCCAATGGTCTCTTTAATTTGGTAATTGGAGAAATAGGTTCAACATTGTACAATCTGTATATACTGTCAGCTTGTTTGTTTGTGACAGTGTCTGGCTGTGTACAACATAAGGGTCTTGAAATCTTGCTTCTCCTATCTCAGCCTCTCTATTAGTAGTATTGTTTATTTCATGTTTTTACACAATACTATGGTTTCTAGAACAGCTTATATATTTCAAAAGTATTTATATACCCAAAAGAAACATAGACGATTAATTAGGGAGGTGGCTTGTAAGAGAACAAGAAAGTGAAACTGAATGCTTTGCTTGACATTTGTAACTCTTGTATCAAGTTTGAAGAAGAGGACTTTATAAGCTACTCTTTCTCTGAGATGAATGCTTTTCCAAATTATCACAGCTAATGAATCAAATGCTTACCCTCACCTAATGTCTGTGCCACTCTCCAAGCAGAACCATTGTTCATTGAAACAGTTGGTGAATGACTTTATGGACAGACCATCTTAATACCTACACCACTTCTTAAATGAATGTAACCTGTTCTCTGTGGGCTGAGAATGAAGTCACTCACTCAAGTCAAATAGCTTTGACCATAGCAGGAAGTCTGTATCCAAAGATCAAGCCTACAATTCATTTCTTGGTGCAGCAGAACTATCAACTCTCAGCTTAGCTATGATGGAGGTAAAATTCTTTGGCGATGTGAGGGTCATTGAAATACAGCCTAATTACAATGAAACCCAATGTCTAAAAATTCTTATTTTGGGCTTGTACCACAGTTAGAGCCAAGATTTTAAACTCTACTAAATACAAAACAAACAAAAATAATTTATATATTCATGTTCATTTAAGAAAATACTAGCAGTAATGTATTATTTTTAAGTATATAGTTAATATGTTTAGAGTTATTTAAAATTTATATTGAGAAAAATGTATTTTCACTATTGCTATAGACAAACATCTACATAAGACTGTTAAATTGATTGTTGTTTTATATCAAATAACTTTTATAATACTTATTTGTATTGTTATAATATTTTATAAATTTTAAGGAATTTGACAAAAAGATATTGTGGGTATTGAAGGGGGGGTCTCTGGGAGGAGCAGTGGTACAAAAGGGAAACAATGTGATTCAATTCTATTTAATTAAAATATGTTTTTAAATGTTAACAAATTCAGATAAATTGAAATCATGTAACTTTTCTCATCATAATGCAATAAAAGTTTTTTTAAAAAGAAATATTAAAGAAAACACAAAGGGGAAAGCCCCAGAGATGAAAAACCTAGGAAAGAGAACGAGAGTCACAGATGCAAGTACCACAAACAGAATACATAAAATAGAAGAGAGAATCCCAGCAGTACAGGATATCATAGAAGACATTGACACAACTGTCAAAGAATTTACAAAATGCAAAAAACTCCTACCTCAAAATGTTCAAGAAATTGAGGACACAATGAAAAGACAAAACCTAAGAATAATAGGTATAGAAGAGACTGAAGATCAATAATTCGAAAGGCCAGCAAAGATCTTCCACAAAATTATAGAAGAAAACTCTCATAACCTAAAGAAAGAGATGCCCATAAACATAAAAGAAGCCTGCAGAAGCCCAAATAGATTGGACCAGAAAAGAAATTTGTCCTGTCACATAGTAATCAAAACACCAAATGCACAAAACAAAGAAAATATTGAAAGGAGTAAGGGAAAAAGATTAAGTCAGACCTGTCAGAATTACACCAGATATCTCAACAGAGACACAAAAAGAGAGAAGATCCTGGGCAGATGTAATACAGACCATAAGAGAACAAAAAATCCAACCAAGGTTACTATACCAAGCAAAATTCTCAATCAACATAGATGGAGAAACCAAAATATTTCAGGACAAAACCAATTCAAACAGTATCTACCTACAAATATAGCCCTATAGAGGATAAGAGAAGCAAAAGTCCAACACAAGGAGGAAAACTACACCCAAGAAAAAACAAGAAATTAATCTTTCACAACAAACCCAAAAGAAGAGAAACTCACAAACATAATTCCACCTATAACAACAAACATAAGAGGAACCAACAATCATTGATCCCTAATATCTTTCAACATCAGTGGACTCAATTCCCCAATAAAAAGACATAGACTAACAGACTGGATGTATAAACAGGATCCAGCATTTTGCTGCATACAGGAAACATACCTTAGTGACAAAGACCTTTTACCTCATAGTAAAAGGCTAGAAAAAAAATTAAAAGCAAATGGTCCCAAGAAACAAGCTGGAGTAGCCATTCTAATATCCAATAAAATAGACTTTCAACCAAAAGTTATCAAAAAAGATAAGGAAGGACACTACATAGTCATCAAGAGAAAAAACCAAGATCAACTCTCAATTCTGAACATCTATGCCCCAAATGCAAGGGCACTTTGAGCCTCACTCAATAATAGTAGGAGATTCCAATACTCCACTCTCATCAATGGACAGATCATGGAAAGAGAAACTAAACAGAGATGTAGTAAAACTGAAAGAAGTTAATGGATGTCTATAGAACATTTCACCCTAAAACAAAACAACAAATCTCAGCACCTCATGATATCTTCTCAAAAACCAACCACTCAGACACAAAACAAGCCTCCTAAGGTACAAGAACACTGAATAAATCCTATGCATCCTATCAGACCACCTCAGGCTAAGGCTGGTTTTCAATAGCAACAAAAAGGACAGAAAGCCCATATATGTGTGGAAGGTGAACAACTATCTATTCAATGATAACTTGGTCAGGGAAGAAATAAAGAAATTAATGACTTTAGAATTCAAAAAAAAATGAAAAAAAAAATGATGGCACAACATATCCAAACTTACGGGAAACAATGAAAGCAGTGCTAAGAGGAAAGCTCACAGCCCTGAGTGCCTCAATAAAGAAGTTGAAGAGATCATATACTAGCAGTTTAACAACTCATCTGAAAGTTCTACAACAAAAAGAAGCAAATACATCCAAAAGGAGATAATCAAACTCAGGACTAAAATCAACCATGAGGAAAACAAACAACCATGTACAAAGAACCAAGAAAACAACCAAGGAGCTGTTTCTTTGAGGAAATCAACAAGATAGCTATATCCTTAGCTAGGCTAACCAGAGCACGGAGAGAATATCCACATTAACAAAATCAGTAATGAAAAGGGAGATATGACAGCAGAAACTAAGAAAATTAAAAAAATCCATCAGATCCTACTACAAAAGCCTATACTCAATAAAACTGGAAAACCTGGATGAAATGGATGATTTTTTAGAAAGATACTAGGTACAAAGTTAAATCAGAATCAGATAAAAACATCTAAACAGTCCCTTAACCCCCAAGGAAATTGAAGCAGTCATTAGAAGTCTCCTGTATGAAGCGAAATGCTGGGTCCTGTGTACATATCCAGTCTTTTTATTGGGGAATTGAGTTCATTGATGTTAAGAGATATTAAAGAATAGTGATTGTTGCTTCGTGTTATTTTTGATGCTATTTTTACTTTTGTGTGGTTATCTTCTTTAGGGTTTGTTGAAAGAAGATTATTTTCTTGCTTTTTCTACGGTGTATTTTCCATTCTTGTGTTGGTGTTTTCCATCAATTATCCTTTGTAGAGCTGGATTTGTGGAAAGATATTGTGTAAATTTGGATTTGTCATGGAATGTCTTGGTTTCTCCATCTATGCTAATTGAGAGTTTGCTGGGTACAATAGCCTGGGCTGGCATCTGTGTTCTCTTGGGGTCTGTATGACATCTGCCCAGGATCTTCTGGCTTTCATATTCTCTGGTGAGAAGGTTGGTGTAATTCTGATAGGCCTGCCTTTATATGTTACTTGACATTTTTCCCTTACTGCTTTTAATACTCTTTCTTTGTTTAGTGCATTTGGTGTTTTGACTATTATATGATGGGGAGTGGATTTCTTTTCTGGTCCAGTCTATTTGGAATTCTATAGGATTCTTGTATGTTCACGGAATCTCTTTCTGTAGATTAAGGAAGTTTTCTTCTATAATTTTGTTGAAGATATTTACTGGCTCTTTAAGTTGGGAATCTTCACTCTCTACTATACCTATTGTCCTTACATTTCCTCTTCTTATTGTGCCCTGGATTTCCTGGATGTTTTGGGTTAGGAGCTTTTTGCATTTTGCATTTTCTTTGCCTTTTGTGTTAATGTTTTCTGTGGTATCTTCTGCACCTGAGACATTCTTTTACCTCTGGTATTCTGTTGGTGAATGCTTGCATCTATGATTCCTGATTTCTTTCCTCGGTTTTCTAACTCTAATGTTTTCTCCCTTTGTAATTTCTTTACTGTTTCTATTTCCATTTTTAGATCCTATATGGTTTTGTTCCATTCCTTTACCTGTTTGGTTGTGCTTTCCTGTAATTCTTTAAGGGATTTTTGTGTTTCCTCTTTAAGGTCTTTTACCTGTTTACCTGTGTTCTCTTATATTTCTTTAAGGGAGTTATTTATGTCTTTAAAGTCCTCTATTATCATCATGAAATATGATTTTAAATCAGAGTCTTTCTTTTCTGATGTGTTGGGATAATCAGGCCTTGATGGGGTGGAAGAACTGGGTTCTGATGATGCCAAGTAGCTATGGTTTCTGTTGTTTATGTTCTTGTCCTTGCCCCTTTCATCTGGTTATCCCTGGTGTTAGCTGGTCTTGCTGTCTCTGACTGTGGCTTGTCCTTCTTGCAAGCCTCTGTGTAGGTACTCCTGTGAAACCAGATCTCTCTGGGAGGAATTTTGGTATGGAGAGCTGTGGTACAGGGTCAGCTCTGGAGTGTAGACAGAAACCAAAAGTATCCTGTTCCCAGCTGATCCTTGGTTCCTGTGTCTTGATGGCTCTGGGTGGGTCCCCCTTGGGCCAGGAATTTGAAGATATGTGGTAGTTTTACCTATGCTCACAGGCTTGTCTGAACTCTTGGAAGATCAGTTCTCTCCTGGGGGTATTTGTGTATGTAACTCTGTGGCACAAGATCAGCTCCAGGCACAGATGGAAACTGGAAGGCTCATATCCCAGCTGATAAATAACTTTAGCAAAGCAGCTGGATATAAAATTAACTCAAACAAATCAGTGACCTTTCCCTACTCAAAGGATAAATAGGCTGAGAAAGAAATTAGTGAAACAACACCCTTTACAATAGTCACAAATAATATAAAATGCCTTCGTGTGACTCTATCTAAGCAAGTGAAAGTTCTATATGACAAGAACTTCAAGTCTCTGAAGAAAGAAGTGGAAGAAGATCTCAGAAGATGAGAAGATCTACCATGTTCATGGATTGGCAGGATTAAGAGAGTAAAAATGGCCATCCTACAAAAAGCAATCTACCGATTCAATGCAAACTCAATCAATATTCCAACTCAATTCTTTATAGAGCTAGAAAGAACAATTCTCAAATTCATTTGGAATAACAAAAAACCCAGATATTGAAAACAGTAAAAGGACTTCTGGGGCAATCACCATCCCTGACCTAAAGCTATACTACAGTGCACTAGTGATAAAAACTGCATGGTATTCATACAGAGACTGTCATGTAAATCAGTGGAATAGAATTGAAGACCCACAAGTGAACCCTTATATCTAAGGTCACTTGATCTTTGATAAAGAAGCTAAAACCATGCAGTGGAAAAAAGAGTATTTTCAACAAATGTTGCTGGTTCAACTGGCAGTCTGCATGTAGAAGAATGTAAATTGATCCATTCTTATCTCCTTGTACAAAGCTCAAGTCCAAGTAGACTAAGTATCTCAACATAAAAGTGGATACCCTGAATCTAATAGAAGAAAAAGTGGGAAAGAGCCTCAAACACATCAGCACAGGGGAAAATTTCCTGAACAAAACACCAACAGCTCAGGCTCTAAGATCAACAATCCACAAATGGTACCTCATAAAATTGAAAAGCTTCTGTAATGCAAAGGACACTGTCAACAAGACAAAATGGCAACCCACAGATTGGGAAAACATCTTTATCACCCCTAAAACTGTTAGAGGGCTAATATCCAAAATATACAAAGACTCTAGAAGGTAGATTCCAGAGAAGCAAATAACCTATGAAAAATTGGAATACAGAGCTAAATAGAGAATTCTCAACCAAGGATTCTCAGATGGCTGAGAAACACTTAAAGAAATATTCAAAATCCTTAGTTATCAGGGAAATGCAAATCAAACAGCCTGACATTGCCATGGGCCAACCCAGTCAGGGTCCCTCAACCTGGGGAGAATCAGGGTTCCTGTACTCAGGTGGGCAAGGAGTCCACAAGTGACAAACAGAATCTGAGTGTAACTTCTCAAAGTAAGCATCAGACTTTTATAGTCATTACAGAAGACAAAAGGAAGTTAGATAATATACCAGTCAAGGTACACAAAGGTCACCCTATGCATAATGATTCTATAGAAAAATATGTACATGACAATTGGCAGGAACTTGGCAGGAACTTGGCAAGTTACAATTGAAATAAAGTCAGCCTTATCTAAAGTCAGCTTATTCTTAGAATCCAGGTATAAATAGTTCCAATTCTAGTCTATTTTATAACCCACTATCAGCCAGCCCTTAGTAAACACCCAAATATGCTATTCTTCTGAGCTAGTGGAAGTATGCACTAGGGGTCCCATTCTTGCTAACCTTTCCATGAATAATACAATATTGTAGCTCCTTCTTAAGCCACAACCCATCTTCTTTCTACACCATTGTAAATTCCTGTATATAGGAGTGACTCAGCTGTTATTCTAAGTATTTGTGGGGGACCTCCCTTTACCAGAGGAACCCACCAAATTTCTTCTATTAAGTAATGTAGTCTGCCATACATGACTGTAAAGAGAATTCTAACTTTACTTTGTTGAACTTGCTCTGGGATTATTAACTCTTATCCAGTAAACTGTAATGCCTGATTTCTTTCACTATCTCTCTTTCACCACTGGAGGCAATTTGTCTGAATAAGTAACATTCTTTATGAAATTCCAAGCCCAGGGTTGGCTCAGCATTGACTATGATTGATTGAAACACTGGTGGAGGCCAGGAAACAATGTCCAATCTAACTTGGCTATTTGAAAATCATTCCTTGGGGGCACCTCTATACCTATAATAGAACAATACTGAAAGAAACCATCCATCAATAACCACAAGGACAAATCTGGACCACATCCATGTTATGGAACACCAAGGACTTCCAGGAGATCAGTTTCCTTGAAACTTTTTACCTCAGGACTACGGCCGTGCTTTTGGACGTGTCACACAGACTCCACTGGAGTGGGTGTGGCATGACATCCCACCTCAAACAAATCAGAATGGCTAAGATTAAAATGCAGATGACAACAGATGCTGGCAAGGATATAAAGAAAGGGACATTCCTCCATTGCTGGTGGGATTGCAAACTGGTAAAACCATTTGGGAAATCAGTCAGGTGGTTCCTGAGAAAATTGGAAATAGTTATACATGAAGACCCAGCTATACACTACTGGGAATATACCCCCAAATGCACCAACATATAACAAGGACACATGCTCCACTGTGTTTGTAGCAGCCTTATTTATATACCCAGAAGATGGAAATAACCCAGGTGTTCCTCAACAGAAGATACAGAAAATGTGGTACATTTACACAAGGGAGTACTACTCAGCTATTAAAAACAATGACTTTATGAAATCTGCAGGCCAATGGATAGAACTAGAAAATATTATCCTGGGTGAGATAACCCAGACACAAAAGAAGTCACATGATTTGTACTCACTAATAAGTAGATATTTGCCAAAAGCTCACAAAGCTCATGAACTTATGGAGCTTAGAAGGAAGAAAGACCTGGGAGTAGATGATTCAGTCCTGCATTTAGTGGAGAACAGGGTGATCATGGGAAGTTCAGGGAGAGGGAGACCTGGTAGGAGAGGAAGGGGAGGAAATAAAGGATGGTCATATCAGGAAATGGAGATGTGAGAGAGGTACAGAGGGTTAGGACATCAAACAAAAATATGTAGCAGGGGGGATAAGGAACTAGGGATAGCCACTGGAGAATCCCAGATACCAGGGAAAGTGAGGCTCCCAGTACCTAACAGGGATGATTTCAGCAGAAATGCCAGAGAAGGGAAGATAGAACCTGTAGAGACCACCTCCAGAAGATAGGCATAGTCCCTGGTTGAAGGATGGGACCACCCAACCACCTCAAAATTTTTAACCCAGAAATATTCCTGTCCAAAGGAAGGGAGAAAACGGACAAAAACTGAAACAGAGACTGAAGGAAGTGCCATGTGAGGACTGCCCCACATGGGGATCCATCATGTCTGCAGACATCAAACCCAACACTGTTGCCATGGTCAAGAGGTACTTCCTGACAGGAACCTGGTGTGGTGGTTCCTTGGGAGGTTTGGCCAGCAAATGACCAATGCAGATGTGGATGCTTGGAACCAATCATCAAACTGAGCTCAGGGAACCTAGTGGGGGAGCTGGCAGAAGAACTGGAGGAGTGGAGGGGATTGCAACCCCATTGGAAGAACAACATAGGCTCACCTAACCACCCAGTTCTCCCAGAGACTAGACCACCAACTAAGAAGTGTGCCTGGAGAGATCCATGGCTCCAGATACATATGTAGCCGTGGATGACCTTATCTGACAGCAATGGGAGGAAAGGCCCTTGGTCCTGAGCCCTTTACTATATCATTGATGTCCCAGCATAGGGGGATACTTGATTGGTACAGGGAGGAGAGAGGGTGGGTAGGTGGGGGAGTACCCTTATACAGTAAAGGTAAGGGGGGAGTATGTATGTGGTATGGGGGAGTTGATGGAGGCGTAACCACGAAGTGGGATATCATTTGAGGTGTAATCAAATGGAATGATTAATAAAAAAATTAAAATAAAAAAGATATAATGCCTCACAGACATTGATACAGCTGAATCTGATCTGGGCAATTCTTGAGGGTTCCTCTTCCTATGTGACTTTAGATTTGTGTCAAGCTGTTAGCTCAGGTTAATCATATCAAAGAGGAAGAACTTTAACTGGAGCATCAGGACAATTCCATTCAGCTTCCATTAAAACCAGTTCTGGTTCAAGTGGAAAATGTTTATTGCACCATGGGGAAGGGCTGTACAGCCCTTTACTAGATAGTTCTATTAATTCAAATTTCCACTGAATAAAAGTGTTCTGTTTTGGAAATAGAACTAATCTATGCTGTTTGAATATATACAATAATTAGTTGTATCAGACCAAGTTCCTTTTATTTTATATTATACTATAATAAAGCATCTGAAGACTTATCCAGAAATACCTATTAATTTTTATATCAACACTGTACCATGTTTATTTCCTATGAGACTTTCTCATTGATGTGGTTGAATGAAAATACAATGTAAATATATTTTAGATATCAATTCTTTCTCATTATACTAGTTTAAGAGAACCATTTATTTCTCCGAAATTTTAGCAGCTTTGGCACAACTAAGACTAATTATTTATAGACATGATTTAAGAAAAAAGCTTCTACAGTTATTTTTGCAAGTTGAAGGATGTGAAGCATCACATATACCTGAGGACTCATTAATGTGTGGTTCATATGTATCGTGCACACATGTTAAAGCTGGATTTCCTCTGTAGGTTCTGGAGATGCTGTGGGAAAGATGAAAGAGAGCTGCAGTGAGCTTACCCTGTTCATGTGTTCTGCTTCTCATGTGAGTGGCCTTAAGACTAAACATAGCACAGAACTGGTGCTTCGTAGAACCTTGCACTCTACTAAGAGGGGCCCTACAGTAACCCTCAGAGTAGAATGAGAACAATGAGCACCCAAACTTCTTTGCAGATAAGGTGACAGCTGAAGATGATATGGGCCAAACTTGGTATCTGGGATTAAAATGGCTTAGTCTGTAACACAACTGTACAGCACACCAAAACAAAACAAAACAAAACAAATTCACTTACTTGGAACTATGGTAGGGAATCTGATTTCATTTATTTATTTATTTATTTTTCAAGACAGGGTTTCTCTGTGTAGCCTTGGTTATCCTGGAACTCACTCTGTAGACTGGGCTGGCCTCAAACTCAGAAATCCTATTTATTTATTTTGTTTTTTTGGTTTTTTTTCAAGACAAGGTTTCTCCGTGTAGCCTTGGCTGTCATTCCGTAGACCAGGCTGGCCTCAAACTCAGAAATCTGCCTGCCTCTGCCTCCCAAGTGCTGGGATTAAAGACATGTGCCACCAACTCCCGGCCTGATTTTATTTTTATATAAGTTTACTATTGCCTTGAATATATGCTGACTATTTTGTTTTTCTGGATGACTATCCATGTTTTCTGCTCTTTCTTATGTTTAAAATACTACTTCATAAGCTGGAGAGATGGTTTAGCAGTTAAGATCACTGACTGCTCTTCCAGGGGTCCTGAGTTCTATTCCCAGCAACCACATGGTGGCTTACAACCATTTGTAATGGATCTGATGCCCGCTTCTGGAGTGTCTGATGACAGCTACATTGTACTGACACACATACAATAAACAAATAATTCTGAAAAACAAAACAAAAACCTTCTTTCCCACCGTTAACATCTGGCTGATATTTCATGGGATTAAAATGACCACAAAACTCCACATCACTCCACCACTACAGCCTCATTCACCTATATGGTATTTACCTTCTTCCTTTATACTATTGGTGATTTAACTATGTTCCAAGACAAAGATAACCTTTCCACCAGGACACTGTTATAGTTAGCAATGACTATCAATTTGATTGGCTTTAGAATTACCATAAAAACTTAACTCTTATTATGTCTATAAGAGTGTTTCCAGGAAGGGTTAACTAGGGACATAAGCAGTACTGTCCCTTGGGCTGGCATTCCAGCAGCAAAAAAGAGGAAGCTAACTTGGGCACTACCATTCACCCATCTCTGCTTCCTGACAAGGGAAAAGAATGACCAGCTGTCTCCAGTTCCTGCCATTATGCTTTTCCTGTTCTGATGGATGATATCGTCAAGCTATAAGATAACTCTCCTTTCTTTTGGTGTCCTATGTCAAATATTTTGTCACAGCAATAAGAAAAATAACTAATATAAGCACAAACTCGCACCTATTCTCTTCAATGCTGGAATATTTCTTCAGTAATTATCTCTATTTTATATAATCATTTTTTAATATTTGTGCATTATTCTAATGAGTATAGTAGTATGTGGTTATTTTCCCACTAAAATTCTCTTGATTAGGAAGTATACTATTAAAAGGATGTCAATTCTTCCCTAAACCTATCATTAATCTAAATTATCTTTAGTGTCTCCAAATAGGAGACAATTCACAGAAAATTCTGAAAAATAGATGACACAGTATCTATGATTGAAAAGTAACAAACTGCATATAATTTCATAATTTCATGAAATTACAAAGAAGTAAGAGTATGCTCAAGAAAATGAATCAGAAGAACCCTACTTTTGAATATTAAATGCTATTAGAGGGTAGAGCAATGAATGGGTCAGTAAAGTGTTTATTGTACAAGCATGGGAACCTTTCTTAGATCATTGATACTCATGCAAAACTGCTGTGAGCACAGTGACACACATCTCTAGGGACAGTTAGGGAGAGTAATATGGGCAGGTAGAACTCACTGGCTAGCCAGTCTAGATGAATTAGTCAGCTCCAGATGTAATGACAAACTCTGTCTCAATCATGAACTGGAAATAACTGAGGATGACATTTTACAGTGATATCTGGCCTCCTTAATAATATGAACACACATATGAAAAGGAAAATTAAGTTTGAGGCCTGTGCTGGCTAATAAAAAAATTACAAGCCTGAAAAAAACACCGTAGATCAAGCCCAGGCATGTCTGGACAAAAAACAAGCTGTTAAAACATTCTGAGAACTAACAGGTCAAAAAGACATAGAAGAGAAAGCATGCAAGGACATGTCCGGGTGGGCCCAAGCACACAAGGACATGTCTGGGCAAATGACCCAACTGAGTAATGGGCCATCTAGTCCTCTTAGATATGGTTTGAGGTCAGCCAGATGCTCTGTTGACTCAGATTAGCACCACCCTTAGAAATTCCTGCTCTGATCTGCACAAACTATAGCTGTTATTTGAATTAGCCAATCATGTATAGCTACGCTGATTCCCCAGTTCCCTCAGACTTTTTTTCCTATATAAATCCCTAACCCCTGAGCCTCATGGTCGATTCCTCTGTCTCTTGTATGATATACTTGTCAACCCAGAGCTCTGAAATTAAACTGCCTCTTGTGTTTACATCAAGAGGGTCTCTCGTGTTTCCTTGGGTGCACGTCTTCCCAAGATTTGAGTGGGGGTCTCCCCATGGGGGTCTTTCACATACACATGTGACATTCCCCCCCCACACACACGAAAGTTTGCCTGTGAGTGTACCCCCATAAATTATGGGGCAGTACTTTTCCGAATCTAAACCCCTATTTCAGTCCCTTTATCTCCCACTTGATCCCTGAAGCAGCTCCCCCTGGTCGTCCAGTGGGGTCCTGCTTCTGATACCACCTCCCTCCTTTGGTCCTTTTGGAAAAGTGGAGCGTTTAGGGCCATCCCCTCTCTCCTAGCTTGGCTCCTCACTCTCTTTTAGGAGAGGGGTGTCCCAGACACCACCACCTGCACCCTCTGAGCCCATAGGATCTGAGGGGCAAGGGGGGAGCCCCAGTGCAGTCCCAGGGCCCAGTGGCTCATGCTGGAGCCTGGCATACAGGAAAAACACATGGGCGAGGTGACCAACGCTGGGTGCCACTGGAGTGGATAGACTGGAGCTGCAAGGTGTAGGGGGCTGGGCGGGACACCCGGAGCCCAGTCCTGAGCTCTCTTCGCACCACCTCCACAATGATGGGCACCCACGTTGCCAGTAGCACAGCATGGACAGGCTGCCTGGTTGGCCGTTGGAGGCTGCCTGCCTTCTGCTCGTGGTGGCCTGCTGGTTAGGACCTGAGGCCTAGGTTTCCCTCACACCCCCACCGTCACCCACTGTGCCAACCCCACCACCCAGGACTCCAGGTAGCTCATGCAGCAGCGCCTTCAGGTGGCTGGAGGAGCTCGACTGAGTGGACGGTGACTTCCTAGAGGCGGTGAAGAGACATGTCTTGAGCCACCTGCAGTTGCGGGCCACCCCAGCATCATGCATGCTGTCCCCAGGCTGCTTGTTCACGGCCCTACACGGGCTGCACACTGACGGTTCCATGGGGACAGTGGGAATGGGTGGCCTCACCTCCTCCCAGGTCTGCCTGTGCTTCTTCATCTCTGTCGAGGGCAACTGGAACCTGTTTGTGGTTCAGGCCAGCCTGTGGCTATGTCTGAGGCTGCTCCCCTGTATCCTGGAGGGGGAAGTGGGGCGGGGGAAGGTGTGCTTCCAGGAGCAGGGTCACAGTGGCGGGTGGAAAGTGGTGGAGAAGAGGGTGGACCTAGGGTGTGGTGGTTGGCATGCCTTCCTCATCTTGGAGTCCATTCAGGCCTTGTTTGGGTGGGGTAAGAGGTGCCTTGACCTGGATGTGCTGTGTGGCACCTGCCAAGGAGCTGGTAGAACTCCAGGCACAGGGTGTCAAGGAACACAGGCCACTGGACGATGGGGCAGCAGCCTGGTCCTCCAGCCAGCTTCCCGCATCTAGTAGAGCATACTCCACGAATGGTTTAGAGCCACTGTGGGTAGAAGTGGCAGACAAAGTAGGAAGAGGCTGAGTGCAGGCTTTCTAGTGCTCTCTCCAGTCTCCACCTGGGTCTGCACTAGCCCTGGCCTACTTGGTTCTGCCTGGCCAGGCTGGGATTCAATGTCTAGAGCAAGGATAGGGCTTTGGGCATCAGTTACCCCATGGGAATGGAGCTTGGAGGAGTGGAGGAACAGGGGGCACCAGCTGGGGTCCCCCAACTGAGCTGTTTCTTCCCTCAGCAACTCCTCCAGTGTCCAGCCTATGAGCATTGTGGGATGGGAGATGGAGTGGTCAGCCCCCGAAAGCACTTGACTACCCCTTTCTTCTCTCTACTGTGCTTTCTCAACATAGGGACGCCATACCCCCACCTCACACCTCTCTTCCCCTTCCGTGGGGAGACCTGCATAAACCTTGAACTTTTCAGAGGTTCAGAGTCTCCAATGCCTCATCCTCCCCATCACACCCACCTTGCCCCTTAACACCCACTTGCCCATTGCCTCAGTACAGCAGGGCATAGGTTGTCACTCAGAGTCAGTGTGGGCAAGGAGCCACTCCAGTCCTGGCTGTGGGTGGCAAGAAGCAGGAGCAGGGCCAAAGGGCTAAGGCAACCACACCTGCACAGCCCCTGGCTAGAGAGGCAGCAGCAGATACCTAGGAAACACTGATGCTCACTGCCCTCTTTCTGGTCTGGCATCCAACGCCCACCTGGACCTTTATAGGTAGGTGCTCAGCTTGAAGTGCTCTCTCCTTTCTCCCTCTCACAAAAACAAAAGGGGGAGTCTCTACCCCCACATGATACATTGGTCTTCATCAGTTTCCTACAGCTCCATTTGGGTCAGGTAGAGAGACCCACTGACTAAAGCTTGGAGAAGGCCAGAACTGCTCTTGACAGCTGGAAGAGGGTTTGGCTGCTTATTCTCCCAAAATGAAAAAGACCAATCTGGATACCAGACAGAGACGTAAAATACTTGCCCCAACAGGGGGAATGAATATTAATCCAGGGAAATTTCCAGCCCTGAGAGCCCTCCTTCTGCTTCCTTCACAGGTTTATCAAAAACAAAAAACAAAAAATGGAAGATCCCCCTGTCAATGTCAATGAAGATCCTGCAAAAGATTGATGGGGGGATTCAATAATCCAGGAAGACTTAGAGAAGAGGAGGAGAGTTTCAAGACAACCCACTGTGGACTGGCCTCCATGGCTTCCTGCCCTACCTACTTTCCCTTCCCCGGTCCCTTCCTCCTTTTCCTTCTCCCTCTCACAGTGGGGCCATGTTTACTTATAAAGGCAATCAGGCTTCATCAGGTCCAGGCTCATTATCAAAGGCTCGCTTCCTAAGAGCCAAGGTCAACATACAATTGTCCCTCAGAATATGAGCGACCCTCCTTGGCTCTCCATTTGACCAATAACTATTAAGATCTCAGATGTGCTGGTACAACCTAAGACAGGTCATGGAACATGCCCCTTGAGCCAGTAACATGTGGTATCCAAAGACGGGTAAGATCCCCATGTGGGGGACAACCTAAGACAGGAGCCATGTAATCTGCTCATTACAAAAACAAAAGAGGGAGATATTGGGCCCTATTTGGCCCTGGTTTGGGCCTTGAGGACAAAACTGAGCCTAGCTTGAGTCTTGTAAACTGTCTCAGTCACTTCCGTACTGGAGTGACTCAGCACTATCTGCTTAAGCCTGCCGTTGCCTAACTCCTGCTGACATAGAGTAACTGTTGGCTCTATTAGTCACTCCATACTCTTCATCAACTTTCCCCTCACCCTATGTCATCTCACCTCAACAGAAAACTCTGCCTTCTCTCTCAGACCTTTGTAAAGAAAAGATTGATACATTAAAATGAGTTCCTGCTTTGACAGACTCCTGGCTTGGGGTGGTTATTCTCTGGAGGCAGAAGATCGAGCCTCGACACTCACCATCCCACTCAGCCCCAAGAGAGGCTTGGCTGGACAGGGTTCTCTCCCTCTCACCTGGTTCTGCCGGCAGAGAGCCTGCCTGGCACACGTGCACATGCATGCACACACAGACATATTATATACATGGTAAAATGAAGTAAAATAAATTATTGTAAAATATTAGCAAATTTTTATAAGAAATAAATTAAAAGATTTACAACAATGTCAAGGTTATTAGAATGCTACTAGGCTTATAATGTCCTAGGAGCAATCTTAAAGGATAGTATTGATGGAAGAATTATAGAGCCAAGAAAATACAGGCAGGTTAATAGAGCAGAACATAAAGTCTATATCACATACTTATGCTTCCTTGATTTTTGACAAAACTAGCAGTTGATTGTATAAATGATGTGTTTTGTAAATTTTCCCAGATCAACTATATATTTGCATTACTCAAAAAGAAGTTTTGCTTCACATCCTGTATGGTTGCTCTCAGGCGGAATTTTCCCTTTCTTGTCTCACTTACTCATTATTTTGTCCTTCTGTGCCTTTAGACTCAAAATTTTGGACTCATATTGATTCCTTTTGTTCACATATAACAATAAACACATCAGTAAATCATTTAACCTCCACTAAACACATCTCAGGAGTACCTTAAATGTCACTACTTCAAGTATATGCATTGGTCCAAGGTCACACAGATTATATTGGTCCATGGACCAAGGTCCATTGGTCACATCTTACCTAGAGTGTTACAACTACATCCTGTTTTAGTAGGAGTCATCTATTCACTCACTTAAGATGGGAACCACAGAAAGCAGGGTAAGGTAGCAAAGCATAAAAGCCAAAAGCCAATGCAATGAACATTAACAGATGAGGTTCTGCTATCAGGTACTAGACCTTCATATTTCAGGGAAATCCCTGAAAGATTGTGCATAACAGTGTAGAATTCTCCCTCTGACAGAAACTGGAGTCTTAATCTTCCAACTCATTTCCACTTTATTTTGAGTCACTCCTACAGTTTAACTCCTTGGCACTTCTGTTTTGATTGACCTTTGGGCAAAGAACCAGGATACAGAGTCATCACAGATGAGCTTTATCTACAAGTGCCCATGAGGCAAACTGGGACTCTGTATCTAAGAGAGATGTAACTTCTGCTCTGCTTCCAGAAGGGTCTCTGTGCTTCCACTCATGGACCAGTTTCCAGCATAACAGCTAGAAACACAATATCTAAAATGTCCCCTGTCATTTTTCTTACTTAAAACCATTCAATGATTCTTCAAAAGTTTTAAGCAAAACCTTTGTAGTTTTAATTATAATCCATAGAACATCCAGAATCTTCCTTTATTATATCTTAGACATATGATTTATGATGATTATTCTCTCTCCTTCTTCTTCTCTCTCATATCTTTCCCTCCTTCCCCATTTCCCTTCCGTCTCCCTCTCCCCTCTCTGTGTCTGTCTGTCTGTCTGCTTGCTGGTGTCTATGTGTAGACCAGAAGTCAATGTTGGGGGACTTCCTTATATTCACAACTAGGTCTGTGCCGGAACCATTTGGATGGCTCTAAATAAACATCAAAGGCCTGTGGTTCTGCCCTTCTCCATTGTTAAGCTTACAAATCCCTACTGCCACACTTTGCTCTATGTGTGGGTGCCAGAGAATAAAATACAGGTTCCAAAAAAGCCATCTTCCCAGCCAGTTTTATCTACAGTTTTTTTTTTTTTAATTGCTCTGTTTAACTCTGAAGTCATTTTTCCAGCAAGACCTTTTCAATTCAAAACATCATTTCCCATCTCATTTTTATATCCATCCCCTTAGTTCTTCATTTGTATACTATTTATTTCAATTTATACATTGTGATTCTCCCTTGGTCACCTAGAACTGTAACCTCTATCGTATCGTAAACCAGGACTGGTTTTACTTGGTTTTGTATTTTTAGCGCCATTCACCTACACTATAGACAGTGAGAGTTAGCTCATACATAGCAAATGCTTATCTATCCTTGCATGAGCACTACAGATTATAAAAAATTATTTGCTTGAGAAAATTTGAAATAATCAATAAGCTGATTAATGGAATAATCCACAGTAAATAGTTACAAAGTATAATGAAAGTATTAAGCATAATAAAACTCTAATAGTAAAAAACACTAATAAATAAATGGTAATGGGGAGGTATATGAGTCATCTGCCAAAAAGGCATGAATAGGCCAGGCATGGTAGCGCACACCTTTAATGTCAGAACTCAGGAAGAAAGGGGAAGGTGGATCTTTTTCAATTCAAGGACAGCCTGTTCCACATAGGTAGTTTCAGGACAGCCAGGACTTTGTAGAGAGACCATGTCCCCAAAACCTAAAGTACAAAAAAAGGCATAAATATTTAATAAGCCATAAAAAAGTTTTACTCTACAAAGAAATACACTGTACTCCAAGGAAAATGGAATATGGCAAAGATAATAATTACTCCAAAATTCATTTCTATATTTATCCAACTCCAAAGAATTTTGGAAAATTAAAAATATTTCTAAACTTTATGAACATAGCTAAAAATATTTTGAGTTAAAAGAGTAAAAATAAACAACAAAATAGTAAAGGTGAGTCCAGTAAGGTGGCAAACACCTGTAGTCCCAGCCTATAAGGTGGAACCTAGAGGATTAAGAGTTCAAAGTTATTCCTAGCTACTTCAAGTGTTTGAGGCCAGCATTGTCTCAACAGCAAAGTTAGTCCAGGAGTCACTTTATTGACTGTTCAAATTCTATGAAAAATTGAATTAAATCAATGTGTTGATAGAAGTAAATTTAAATATTACATGCACAAAATAACTACAAAGACAATATCAAATGGTATGTATACATTTTTAAAAACTGAAAAAATAAAAGTCATTTAAAAAGGAGTAAAAGAAGCAATTTTATACATTTATAAATTCATTGAAAGTATATATGTATAATGCAAGCGTTTCCTATCCTAGTAAAGACTATACTTGAGATGGTCACCTCTGAAGCTTGAATATTACATAGCTAAATGGAAATTCAGGACTACCCTAAGTTATATGTGTTGTTGACATGAAGGAAGATAGAATCTAGCCATTAAAAAATGTCAATTTGGGTGTTCATGCTACCCTACCATGGTCACATATAGTTCAGAGTCATATTTTAATTATAGTCATTCAAAAAATAATTGACAAGAGGAAGCTCCACTTGCAAGTGCTCTAACACATCCAGGATCATAGGATCAGAGGTGAAAAGGAAACAACAAAGGCCCTAAGGAAGTAACTGGGACCAGTGGGGCACAGGCACCAAGGAACTTTGCATGACCAATGGCACGGGTTCTGTCTGGTCTGAGCCAGTGCCCTGAGCAGACCTTGGGTGTGAACTCTGCAACTAATCCCAAAAGAAGCTCCACTCGCAAGCACTCTAACATGCCCAGAACCACAAGATCACAGGATCACAGGACATTGGTCACACTAGGATCTCTTGGTCCCAGAGGGAATTTGACTCCTAGGGGCTCTGACACACCCAGAATCTCAGGATCACAGGATCACAGGATCATAGAAAGAGAAGAACTCTGAGGAGTTCTAATACAACCAGGATCATGGGAAGGACAGGCCCAGTCAGATTTAGCCAGGGCAGGTAGCCCTAGAGAAAAACAGATGGTCAGAGGCAAAATGAAGAACATAAGCAACAGAAAGCAAGGTTGCTTGGCATCATCAGAACCCAATTCTCCCAACATAGGAAGTCCTGGATACAGCATCACATCAGAAAAACAAGACTAGATCTAAAATCACTTTTCATGATTGTGATAGAGGATTTTAAGAAGGACATAAATAACTCCCTAAAAGAAATACAGGAGAATGTAGGTAAACAGGTAGAAGCCCTTAAAGAGGAAACACAAAATATCCCTTAAAGAACTACAGGAAAACACAATCAACGAGGTGAAGGAAATGAACAAAACCATCCAAGATCTAAAAATGGAAATAGAAACAATAAAGAAATAACAAGGGAGACAACTCTGGAGTTAGAAAACCTAGGAAAGAGATCAGGACACATAGATGTAATGTAAGCATCACCAACAGAATACAAGAGAGAATCTCAGGGGCAGAAGAGACCATAGCAAACATTGACACAACAGTCAAAGAAAACACAAAATGCAAAATGTTCCTAACCCAAAACATCCAAGAAATCCAGGACACAAAGAGAAGACCAAACCTAAGGATAATAGGTATAGAAGAGAGTGAAGAACTCCAACTTAAAGGGCCAATAAATATCTTCAACAAAATTATAGAGGAAAACTTCCCTAACCTAAAGAAAGAGATGCCCATGAACATACAAGAAGCCTATAGAACTCCAAATAGACTGGACCAGAAAAGAAATTCCTCCCACCACGTAATAGTCAAAACACCAAATGCACAAAATAATGAAAGAATATTAAAAGCAGTGAGGGAAAAAGGTCAAGTAACATATAATAGCAGACCTATCAGAATTACACCAGACTTCTCGCCAAAGACTATGAAAGCCAGAAGATCCTGGGTTGATGTTATACAGATCCTAAGAGAACAAAAATGCCAGCCCAGTCTACTATATCCAGCAAAACTCTCAATTAACATAGATGGAGAAAACAAGATATTCCATGACAAAACAAAATTTACACAATATATTTCCACAAATTCAGCCCATCAAAAGGTAATAAATGGAAAACACCAACACAAGGACAGAAACTACATCCTAGAAAAAGAAAAAGAGGACTGTTTCAACAAAACTAAAAGAAGATAGCCACATGAACAGACTTCCAACTCTAACAACAAAAATAACAGAAAGCAACAATTACTTTTCCTTAATATTTATTAATATCAGTAGACTCAATTCCCCAATAAAAAGACATAGACTATCAAACTGGGTATGTAAATAGGACCCAACATTTTGATGCCTACAGAAAACTCACCTCAGTGACAAAGACAGACACTACCTCAGAATAAAATGCTGGAAAACAATTTTCCAAGCCAATGGTCCCCAGAAAAAAGCTGGAGTAGCGATTCTAATATTTCCATATTAGAAATCTTCAAATCTTCAAAGTGATCAAAATCTTCAAAGTGATCAAAAAAAAAATAAGGAGCGACACTTCATACATATCAAAGGTATGATCTACCAAGATGAACTCTCAATTCTGAACCTCTATGCTCCAAATGCAAGGGTATCTACATTCATAAAAAAACTTTACTAAAGCTCAAAACACACATTGCCTTGCACACAATAATAGTGGGAGATTTTAACACTCCACTCTCTGCAATGGACAGATCATGGAAACAGAAAATAAACAAAGACACAGTGAGACTAACAGAAGTTAGGAAACACATGGATTTAACAGATATCTATAGAACATTTTATTCTAAAACAAAAGGATATAGCTTCTTCTCAGCACCTCATGGTACCTTCTCCAAAACTGACCATATAATTGGTCACAAATCAGGCCTCAACAGATACAGGAAGATTGAAATAATTCCTTGCATCCTATCAGAT
This sequence comes from Mastomys coucha, assembly GCF_008632895.1. Taxonomy (NCBI): domain Eukaryota; kingdom Metazoa; phylum Chordata; class Mammalia; order Rodentia; family Muridae; genus Mastomys; species Mastomys coucha. The sequence goes on from NW_022196902.1 coordinate 24,018,558, forward strand.
CATCATGGAATAAGGCTGCTCCTCAATAACAACATAAAAAATAGAATGCCCACATACACATGGAAGCTTAACAACACTCTACTCAATGATAACTTGGTCAAGGAAGAAATAAGGAAAGAAATTAAAGACTTTCTAGAGTTTAAGGAAAATAAAGTCACAACATACCCAAACTTATGGAACACAATGAAAGCAGTCCTAAGAGGAAAACTCATAGTTTTACGTGCCTCCAAAACAAAACTGAAGAAAGCAGGGCACAGAGACAGTATTCTAATTAACAAAATCAGAAATGAAAAGGGAGACATAACAACAGATAGTGAGGAAATTAAAAGAATCATGAGATCTTACTACAAAAGCCTATACTCAACAAAACTGGAAAACCTGGATGAGATGGACAATTTTTTAGACAGATACCAGGTACTAAAGTTGAATCAAGATCAGATAAATGATCTAAACAGTCCCATATCTGCTAGTGAAACAGAAACATTTATTAATAGTCTCCCAACCCAAAAAATCCCAGGACCAGATGGGTTTAGTGCAGAGCTTTATCAGACCTTCAAAGTAGGCCTAATACCAATACTCCTCAAACAACTCCACAAAATAGAAACAGAAGGTACTCTACCAAATTCACGCTATGAAGCCACAATTACTCTTATACCTAAACCACACAAAGACCTAACAAATAAAGAAAACTTCAGACCAATTTCCCTTATGAATATCAAGGCAAAAATACTCAATAAAATTCTTGCAAACCGAGTCCAAGAACACATCAAAACGATCATCCATCATGATCAAGTAGGCTTCATCCCAGGGATGCAGGGATGGTTCATGATACAAAAATCCATCAACGTAATTCACTATATAAACAAACCCAAAGAAAAAAACCATATGATCATCTTATTAGATGCTGAGAAAACATTTGACAAAATCCAACATCCCTTCATGATAAAAGTCTTGGAAAGATCAGAAATTCAAGGCCCATACTTAAACATAGTAAAAGCAATATACAGCAAACCAGTAGCCAACATCAAACTAAATGGAGAGAAACTTGAAACAATCCCACTAAAATCAGGGACTAGACAAGGCTGCCCACTTTGTCCCTACCTATTCAATATTGTACTTGAAGTCCTTAAGTATACTTAAGTGACTGCATAAATTCCACCAGAGAGCTCCTAATCCTGATAAAAAACTTCAGCAAAGTAGCTGGAAATAAAATTAACTCAAGCAAATCAGTGACCTTCCTCTCTACACAAAGGATAAATGGACTGAGAAAGAAATTAGGGAAACAACACCCTTCACAATAGTTGCAAATAATATAAAATACCTTTGTGTGACTCTAACTAAGCAAGTAAAAGATCTATTTGACAAGAACTTCAAATCTCTGAAGAAGGAAATTGAAGAAGATCTCAGAAGATGGAAAGATCTCCCATGCTCATGGATTGGCAGGATTAATATAGTAAAAATGGCCATCCTACCGAAGGCAATCTACAGATTCAATGCAATCCCCATCAAAATTCCAATTCAATTCTTCACAGACTTAGAAAGAGCAATTTGCAAATTTATCTGTAATAACAACAAACCCAGGATATTCAAAACTATTTTCAACAATAAAGGAATCTCTGGTGGAATCACCATCCCAGACCTTAAGCTGTACTACAGAGCAATTGTGATAAAAAAAAAAAAAAAACAAACCTGCATGGTATTGGTACAGTGATAGGCATGTAGATCAATGGAACAGAATTGAAGATCCAGAAATTAACCCACAAACCTATGGTCACTTGATCTTTGACAAAGGAGCAAAAACCTTCCAGTGGAAAAAAGACAGCATTTTCAACAGATGGTGCTGGCTCAACTGGCGGTTAGCAGGTAGTAGAACGCATATCCATCCATTCCTATCTCCTTGTACAAAGCTCAAGTCCAAATGAATCAAGGATCTCCACATAAAACCAGATACACTGAACCTAACCGAAAAGAAAGTGGGTAAGAGCCTCAAGCACATGGGCACAGGGGAAAATTTCCTAAACAGAACACCATTAGCTTATGCTCCAAGATCAAGAATTGACAAATGGGACCTCATAAAATTACAAAGCTTCTGTAAAGTAAAAGACACTATCAGTAGGACAAAATGGCAACCAACAAATTAGGAAAAGATCTTTACTAATCCTATATCTGATAGTGCACTAATATTCAATATATTCAAAGAACTCAAGAAGTTAGAATCCAGAGAACCAAAAAACCTCATTTTAAAAAATGGGGTACAGAGCTAAACAAAGAATTCTCAGCTGAGGAATACCAAATGACTGAGATGCACCTAAAGAAATTTTCAACATCCTTAGTCATCAGGGAAATGCAAATCAAAACAACCCTAAGATTCCACCTCACACCACTCAGAATGGCTAGGATAAAATACTCTGGTGACAGCAGATGCTGGAGAGGTTGTGGAGATAGAGGAACACTCCTTCATTGTTGGTGGGATTGCAAGCTGGTACAACCACTCAGGAAATCAGTTTGGTGGTTCATCCAGAAATTGGACATAGTACTACCAGAGGACCCAGCTATCACACTCTTGGGCATATACCCAGAAGATGCTCCAACATGTAATAGGGACACATGCTCCACTATGTTCATAACAGCCTTATTTATAATAGCCAGAAACTAGAAACAACCCAGAAATCCCTCAACAGAGGAATGGATACAGAAAATGTGGTACATCTACACAATGGTGTACTACTCAGCTATTAAAAACAATGAATTTATGAAATTCTTAGGGAAATGAATGTATCTGGAGAATATCATCCTGAGTGAGGTAACCCAATCACAAAAGAACACACATGGTATGCATTCTCTAATAAGTGGATATTAGCCCAGAAGATCAGAATACACAAAGTACAATCCACAAACCACAAGAAGCTCAAGAAGAAAGAAGACCAAAATGTGGTCTTCTTACTCCTTCTTCACTCCTTCTTAAAAGGGGGATCAAAACACCCATGGAAGGAGTTGCAGAGACTAACTATGGAGCAGAGACTGAAGGAAGGGCAATCCAGAGACTGATTCACCTGGAAATCTTTCCCATATTTAATCATCAAATCTAGACATTATTGTGGATGCCAGCAAGTGCTGGCTGACAGGAGCCTGATAATAACTGTCTCCTGAGAGGCTCTGACAGTAGACAAGTAATATAGAAGTAGAGGCTCACAGCCATCCATTGGACTGAGTACAGGTTCCCCAATGAAGGAGCTAGAGAAAGGACCCAAGGAGCTAAAATGTTTGCAGTCCTTAGGATGAACAACAATATGAACTAACTAGTACCCTCAGAGCTACCACATGGTGAGACTCATGGCTCCAGCAGCCTATGTATAGCAGAGACTGGCCAAGCCGGTCATCAATGGGAGGAAAGGTCCTTGGCCCTGTGAAGGTTCTATGCCCCAGTGTAGGAGAATGCCAGGGCCAATAAGCAGGAGAGGGTGGGGTGGTGAGCAGGGGTTGGGGGCAGGGAATAGGGGCTTGTTTATGTTTTTGTTTTTTCTCTTTTTTTTTTTTTGGAGGGGAAATTGGGAAAGTAGATACACAAAGTACAATCCACAAACCACAAGAAACTCAAGAAGAAAGAAGACCATGTATGACCTTGTTTGACCTTCTTCCACATTTCTTGCCTGACATTTCCTTCATTTCCACTCGTTTCTTTTCCCCATCTTATCTATGCAGACATAAAATTTATTCTCTTTTTCTTTTCCTTTGTTTATTGGGGGACAAGGTCTCCAGTAGCCTGAGTTGACTTGTTGTTTTGTTGCTGGTGTGGCTCTCTGTTCCAGATCCCCTTGTCTCCACCTCCTGAGCACCACATCAGCTTTTGTTTTTATTTTAGAAGTTTATTGACTTAGATACTTACATAACTGCTTTTTAACCATCTTCCTCTGCAGCTGAGCACACAGCCCAGCTTGATATTCAGTTCCCACATATTTGAACATTTAGAGATATATTTCTCTTATTTAGTTATAATAAATTATTGCATTTGAAGCACATTTTGAGATATTTTAATACTTTATTATTTATTGAGATTTATCTTAAGGCCCACCTTGAGACCCACATCCATGACTGTCTCTTGTGTACTGAAAAAAGTATCTATTCTACTGTTGTATGTAGTATGTATTATAAATGTTGAGTTACTTGGGAGTGATATTCTCCTACTACAGAATTTTCTATTTACTGTATCTGTTACTGTGATAAAGTATTTGACAAGAACAACTTAAGAAGAGTGAATTAAGTTAATGCTCCAGGTCACACGCATTGCAGTAGGGGACATCATGGTGTGGTGCTGGGACCTTGAAGCTGAGAGAGATGAATACGAAGGCTCAGCTCACTTTCTTGTTCATTCAGTGTTGCTTATATTCAGACATACTCTTCCTAGCAAAATTAACCTAGTTTAGTAATCTCAGGAGCAGTCCTTCCATGTCGAGTAGGAATCCGAAGCTGAATATTAAGACTGACCGTCATATTTACTAAGACAGAAATGCTGATGACATCTTTCCATGTGTCATGTGATGATATCCTCCAATGTGTCATGTAGTTACTGATTTCTCCTGATATCGGTCTTCATATTTTTAAAGCTCTGCTGTTAAATAATAGCGATTATGATGTCTGTCTTTTCCAAATGAGTTGATTTTTTTTATAATTGTGAGATATTCCTCTTTTCTAATACTTTTATTTTGAAATCTACTTTCTCTGATCTCAGCATATATACATCTGCTCTTCCTAATCTTATCTTTAAATTTTTTTATTATGTATTCTTAATGTCAGGATGTAGATACCAACCCCCCACACACATACATACATACACACACACACACACACACACACACACACACACACACACACACGTACACGTACACATACACATACACATAGAATGAGCTGTAAAAATTTGGTATACATAAATACTACAGAGTGCTTAAGTAAATTATATAACGTATTTCTTTATTTATTTTTATTAGATATTTTCTTTATTTACACACCAATTCTCTTTGTTGGTTATCTTTGTAAAGAACTGACTCACTTCCTTTAGTTAGGTGTATATGTTTAAGTATGTGCACATACATGCAGTGTTCCCAGAGGCCACAAAAATGTTGAGTTCCTGGAACTGGAACCTTTGTCTGTCTCCTACATGGGTGCAGGAAACCTAAGTCCTTTGTCAAACAAGGAAACAGTGTCAACTGTTAAGCCTTCTCTCCAGAGCCCCCATTTTTACCTATTTGATTCACCATATTGCCCTATTATATCTGAAATCATTCATTCTCTTAGATTTCATATTTCAAAGTAATTTTTTTCCTTTTAATTTCTTTTTCACTTAAACATAAAATTGTACAATCAGTACTACATTTTATATTCACATAAAATTCCCAGAAAGGTAGATTCAAATATATTAGTTATGGTTCTCAATAGATATTGGGATTATAAGTGAACATGTGTGTGTGTGTGTGTGTGTGTGTGTACATGCACATGCATATTTATCTGTGTTCTGTACTTTTTATAGCCTTCATTCTATTAAGTTAGTCAGAGGCTCTGGATATTACTTAGTTGGTAAGGTACATTTCTGTGTGCATGAAGAGTTCCATTTGCTTTCTCACTCCCCATAAAGTGGACATGGCAGCACACACCTGTGACATTGCACTGTAGACATACCACTCTGGAGGTGAAAGCAACAAGATCAGAGTTTAAGGTCATCCTTGACTACTTAGTAAGTTCAGTGCTAGCCTGGGATACATTAATTTATTCCTCTGTCAAAACATAAAAAGATCTAAAACTCTAAACACCAATTGTGGAAGCCACTCCTACTAGTGGCATTGCCAGCATGCCCTCCTTTCTAGCTCACTCATTCCTATGCTTTGAAGATGACCCCTGATACTTTATCCCCATGAACTGTGCTCACTGGTGGGATTGTTCGGTCCTAGGGGCTCTGCTCTGTGGAGTAAATTGATGCCATTATTAAAGGAATATAATCTTCAGCTCAAAAGTTGATTGTTAAAGTGAATCTGGCCCTCTATTGCTCATTCCCATGAGCCTTCTTTCTACATGATCTGATCTGACTGATTATGACACAGAAAGACAGACTTCATTGGGTCTAGCCCATTAGTCTTGGGCTTCCCAGACTCTAAAACCATCAGTCAAACCTTTTATTGCTATAGCAGCATGAAATGGACTATATAACATCAATATTCTCTCATTTTTAAATTAAGCATAATCTTTTTATTTAAAAATCAGATACTAAAAGGATTTGACTGAAGTGACGTCAGAGGTATTCTTATAATATGAATTCTAGATGACATTAATATTTGGGAAATAACTTCTGAGATACAAATATTGCTTTGAAGACATTTAGAATATGAAGTAGAGAGCTAAGTACTTTCTCCTTGGCTGGCTCTATACACACATATATCAGCTCACTACTGAGTGTGTGTATTTGACAAGATTGCATTGCTAAATATATGGCTATTACAGTGAAATTTTATCTCAGCATAGCAAGGAAAAGGAAAGGCCAAGTGGCTGGCACTGGAAAGTGATTGCCTTCCTTTCTTTAAAACCGTTTTCAGCAAAGAATAAGGGGAGTTTCAGTTAACTTCTATTTACTACCATATAATATGCACCTGGTACCATAGTAGGCACTTGACAGATGAATTTTTGTATCAGTTACACAAAAGCATAAATTAGATAAAAATAACTTACCTCCATTTTTAAAATGAGGAAACTGAAAATGTATCAAACAGCTAGGAAATCAAAAGCTGTAATTAGAAGCTGGATAGTGCTCTTAAAAATTGCTGTGGTATACAAGAGGATATTTAGCCAGACTTGTGGCCTTTATACAATGATAGGAAAGATAGTGGCCCAAGTACTGTTGTGTTTCAAACAGATCTGACCAAGAAAGCAGAAAGAGTCCATCTCACTATAAAGATATAATCACAGGGGAAATAACTTCAGGAAATACTTTTACCTTCAGGCAGATGAGTTATGTTCTTTGTATGCCCAATTAATTGTCTTCTCTACTCAACATCTATGGTAGATGTTTCTATATGGGTGCTGGAGAAGGCAGCCTCTGAGATGACTCACAGTGGCACATGCATCCCTGCACCATCTCTTTTGCTTTAGTGTGGGCTAGACATAGCAGCTTGCTTTGACACATGGAAAAGAGAAAAAAATGGGTCTACTCCTGTGTAAGACTGAAAATAATAAAGACTGATTTTCATGAATTCTGCCTCCTCAGTTCAGTTCCCCTGAGGAAAGCCAGCTTCCAGCTAGTGAGACCAGTTGCTTATGGGTCCAAGTAGCAACCAATCAATACTTTGATATCAAGGCCAAATGGCCTTTCAACAGCTGGTTAAGCAACCTTGACCATGACCCTCATTCCACTTTTCCACTGGATTGTTGGGAAAATTGCCCCAACAAGCTGACACTTGTTGGCAGTCCAGACACACTTGTTAAGTTCCACAAAAGTCACTGGCTGTTGTAAGTTATAGCCTTTGGATTGATTGCTGTACAACAATGGTACCAATGCATTAGCTCAGTCATAGATCTCAGTAACAGAAGTGGGGGATCTATGGACTTTACTTCCTCTACAAACTAAAAGTTCTTAGTCTCATCAGACAGGTGTGGAGAAGTACTTTGAAGATGTTGCATGAGGTTCTTAACAGAGAGGTTCTTAAACCCTTGTCACTAGACTTAAGGAGAGATTCACTGGGCTTCCCATGTTCCTGGGTTCAGTTTCTGGGTCCATCTTACAGGTTTCTACTCTTTGTCCAGCCCTGTCATTGGCACTTCCTGGGCTCTTAACATCAATCCTGTCTGGGCCCTATTAGTCCATCTTGGACAATAAAAGAAACCTAGTGTTACGATCATAGCCTCTGTGGGACCAAATACTTCATGGTTTCTGCCTTACCTACATTCTCGTCAAGTTTGATATATATATTATACATATTATACATATACATATACATATATATGTATATATGTATATGTATATGTATATATATGTATATGTATATATATACATATATGTATACACACACACACATATATATATGTATATATATGTGTATATATATATACATATATATATATATATGTCATGACCCAGTCCCTGCAGAGAAATCAAGCTGCTTTTAATGGGTTACAAAATAAAACAGTGTCATAATTTCCAACAAGTTTGAAGCAATTTGAATATTCTGTTTCCAAGAGGAAGGTTTTGCTTCTTGAGAGTGAAAAGCTTAAATTAATTATAAGCCATATAATAATGCTTATTTTTAGCTTGAGACTAATACAGTATTCTGTTCTAGAATGAATTGAGGTAATCCTAAATAAAATATTTGCCTTAATATCCTTCACAAAATAATTTTGCAACATATAATCATTGACAAGGTATGGAAGGTAGGATAGTAGGTTGAATTTTGTGGGGACATAGAAAAATAAGAATAGAAAAGTTAGGGAAAATATCTATAGTTCCCTTATTCCCATTAAATAGCTTTTATTTCTTCTCACAAAATCCTTTTATCTATAAGTTAAAAAAAATGATGAAAGTAGGCTATATTATTATCAGGCTTATTATCTTCACTCACCAGACTAAGAAAAAAATATTTTTGGCTTCTTAACATACAGATCTAATTGAGTGTATCCACATGCAGGAAACACAGTGTCACACACTTTAAACATATTCTGTGGTAATCAAAACCCAAATCCTGCACCTGATGGACAAGCTCTGTGCACTGGGATGCATCCCCAGTCAAAATTATGTATATTAAGACAAGTAAAATAAATGAAGAATTAACTAAGAATGTGTATGCTGTGGTGGTTCCAGATGTGGGCTCTGGTGTTACAATGTGAAGGGGTGAAATCAGACAGTACGTAAAGGGAAAAATCATCTTCCCTGCAGTTTCCAGTGTGCTCCTTTCTGTGTTCTGTTTTCTGACTTCCCTGCAGTTTCCAGTGTGCTCCTTTCTGTGTATTGTTTTCTGACTTCCCTGTGGTTTCCAGTGTGCTCCTTTCTGTGTTCTGTTTTGACTTCCCTGTGGTTTCCAGTGTGCTCCTTTCTGTGTACTGTTTTCTGACTTCCCTGCAGTTCCCAGTGTGCTCCTTTCTGTGTATTGTTTTCTGACTTCCCTGCAGTTTCCAGTGTGCTCCTTTCTGTGTACTGTTTTCTGACTTCCCTGCAGT
>NW_022196902.1:24028491-24044363 GCF_008632895.1 Mastomys coucha
CCAGTGTGCTCCTTTCTGTGTTCTGTTTTCTGACTTCCCTGCGGTTTCCAGTGTGCTCCTTTCTGTGTAGTGTTTTCTGAGAGGCTGAGTATCTTGTATTGTTTCCTAGAAATGTGACAGTGTCTGAAATTTCCTGTTGGACCTGTGCAAAGACAGGGTTTTGGAGTTGTTACTCCAGTTTATTAATGCATCTTTACTAATATTTAATATATCAATAAACACACTTTTTTGTTTCAAAGGAAAAAAACTAGAGATATAAATGTGAAGTATTAGGCTAGTTCTGCCAGTAAGATATTGAACATGAAAGAAAGCAGTTGTCCTGTGTCAAAACAGGTAACTAAATAAATTTTATGTATAACAAATTATTGCTTTTTAATCAATACTATTAAAACTCCTAGGTTCTCTTGAGACTCTCACAGATGAATAGGTACACTGATGTGGTCATATGTTTTAAATATACATGAATATATGTTACATATGTGTATATACAACATGTAGCAATATATTTAAAAAGAATTATTTAAAATTGTTAGAATATATTTAAAATTATTGTATGTACTCCACATAAAATATGACATTTTTCTCAAAAAACTACTAACATTCATATTCTATATAAATTCCAACTTTTTCAAATATTAAGGATTTTATTAGAAAAACATTTATTCCCTGGATCTAGAACACGCACATACATATATAGACATATATACATATACAAACACATATATATCTGACTCTTAGACTTAGGATGAGCATGCTTTAAGGAAATATTCTGACAGACACATGATGGTTTAAGGCTTTGTTACCTGACCTCTAATGTTCAAGAAAGTCAGTCATTTGGAAGCAAGCTTTTTATGCATTTGTTCACTGTTGAATTCCCAGGGCACTCAAGAATAAATGAAGAGCACAGTGGATGATCAGTACACATGACTATCAAAAGAGTTACTGCTTTTGAAGACATGGCCTGTGACATATGACTGTTGCAGCTCCTTCCGTCCTACCACAATGAATGCAAATTAAATTTGTTTTTCCTGTCAAGACTATGATCTCAGCATCTGAGTCTAGAAGAGGAATTATATTCTGCTGTAAACAGAAATGAAAGGTGAAAATGTTCTCAATGATCTGAACTCAAAAGGAAATGTGCAGGACACCCTTCCAACCCTTTGTTTACACTGATCTTCTCCTGAATGAGTTTCTGGCTGTCTTAGAGCCTTCTGCACCTAAAAGGAAGACCTAGATCAGATTCAGAAAGAGGAAAGACAGCCAAAGCACAGGATTAAAACCTGAGCTTGCTCATGCTCAAAACAGTACTGGATGCAGCCTACTGTGCAGGTGAAGGCAGCCAGCAGGAACAAGCAAGTTTTCCTTGATTTGTTGTCTCTGACCTGGATTTCCTTTCCTTCATTCTCTCTTCTCTCTTTCCTTACATTGTGACATTTGATCTCAGGGCTATCTCAGAAAGCAGGAACCTGTTGGGCAGGCTTTCTTCACACACACACACACACACACACACACACACGCATACATGCAGGCATGCACACACAGAGAGCTGTTTTATTCTTGGGTCTACTTTTTTGGAAATAAGTGGGCTGATTCTGGAGATAGCAAAGCAAAAATTCATTGAAATCAGAAATGTTTTGGTAAAAGCTGCTTTGAATCTACATCTGAAGTTGGTCCACATTTGAGTAATAATGTATCTTTCTTCTCTTCTCTAACCATATCAAACTCCCAAACACAAAGAATTCCCACACTCTGCAAAGAAAGCTTTTTATAGTTATTTAGCAGTCTGCACATATTATCTCATTTTCACTTTCCTAACAACTCTGTACAATTATAACCGTGTACAAGTAAAGAAAATATTCTTCCTGCCCCCTACTGAAACCTGTGTATTTCCCTCATATTTTATTGTGGCAAAATTACATGTTGAAAATCACATCTGATTTTCATTGAAATTTTTTCAGCAGTTAGATGTGGCTATGAGCTAGGGAATGTGTTTTCTTTGAATTGTGTGGCTCTTCTATTCATTTCTTTATGTTCTTTTTCTTTCCTTAACCATATGTTTTTGTATTATATTAATGAAAATGTGGTCTTCTTTGCTGGGGGGATTAGACTTGAGGGAACTTGCATGTGTAGGGAGGGAGAAAGCCTGCTGTCTTCTTCTCTTGGGGAGAAGAGCATCGTTTATAAATTGTTTCTGTCATAATGGGAATATACTTTGTTTATTACCTGCTTTATTGTGTATAAAAACAGTGAGATCTATGTTATCAGAAACTGAAAAAGTAAACAAGTTATTCTATCTTGATCAATAAAGTGTAGGACTTACTTCTAATTTCCCAAATATAAAATATATGTTATAACCCACTCGTGCTGAGACATGAGGGAAACAGTTACCCGAGATGTAAATGCCTCTGGATCTTTTGGAAGGCTGCAACTTTAAGCTCTTAAAAAAAATCATTCCTGTAGCTCTTTGGGTTCATCCTTTCTATCTTTTTTCTAGCCATAGCTCTCGAGTCTGAGGTGACTTGAGAAGAGAAGTAACAGAGAAAAAATATAATTCAAATTCTTTCTAAACTACAGTGTGCGCCAAGCTCTAACTGTATCACTCCTTGCTCTCCTCTCCTGAACAGTCAGTTCACTCTGCATGCTCTCTGGGAAAAGAGAAAAAAATCTCTTTTGACCCTTGCTTTCCAGATGTCATTAGAAATGAAACCAGATGTTCTTTACCAGTGTCTTAGCCAGCCCATCTCACATGGAGAAGTTTGCCTGAACAGTATGGGGTCATGTATCCCTCAATAAAAAGAAAAGAAAAAATAGAAAGGCACATAAGATAAAATTTAATTACCTTCTGTTTTGCCTAAACAAGAAAAGAGAGGGTTTGAGTCACATCATGTGGAATGGTGAAACACTTTTCTGAGGCAGTCGGGCAAACCCTCTTCCCCTGAACCAGCTTGTCCTTTGATGATAGTGATGTTTAGCCAGCAAGCTCTTCCAGGGAACTGTGGGATTCTCAGTACAATGAACCAACATAAGATCCTGAGATCTGACATCTGGATTGTAGATATATGTATATGCACACATACATTCAAATATATGCTTACACACACACACACACACACACACACACACACACACCATTTTCTTGTCTTTTTCCAAAGTTATACCAAAACACTTAGCTCATTGCTTGGTGTTTTTTAAACTACTACTATCCTCTTGTCTCAAACTCAGTTAAATTCTTTCATTTGCTTTAAGTTCAATTAAATTTGCTGTGAATCCTTATCATAGCTAATTCTTTTTGTTCTTTCTCTTTGACAACATGTTTGGATCCATCCTTCTTTCTCTGCTTTTCCACCATGTCCATCCAGTTACTCTTGTTTTACAGAATGACTTCCCTTGTCACTTATAGCCCCCTGTTTCTGTGGCTAAATTTATTACTAACTTCCCTATTTATATGTTTACTTATTTATATACTTAGAGGTATATAAATAAGTACTTCTCTTATATAAAAAGTATATAAGTACTTCTCTTATATAAAAGAAGTATATAAAAAATGTATATAAATAAGTACTTCTCTAATCCAGGCCAGTTTCAAACTTTCTGTGTACCTTATGATGGTCTTGAACTTCTGATGCTCCTGCCCAGTTCTCCTCAGTACTGAAATTATGGGTATGTTACTGAGGATCAGTACAAACTCAGGGCTTATTGCATTCTAAGCAAGGAATCAGCCAACCAAACCATCTCAGTTTGCAAATCCCTCTTTAAATAGTTCAGCACTGCTTAGAGGTGATAGCGTACAGCTTTCATTATGGATCATTTATGTGTCTTGGCTTTTCTATCACTTGTAGGACTCAAAGCCTAGGCAAAGCCAAAGCTACTGTAAGAATTGGAAGTGTTATGTCGCCAAAGTACTATTGCATAATGACATCATTTATTTAAAATAACTTGGCCTTTCTAGATATTTTGCCATCTGTTTTCTTCCAGATCAGCTGTCTCCCTGAAGAAGCTGGTCAAAAAGCAAATCTTTGTGCCCAGAGAAGGAAGATGGAAACTCAGGTTTGACTTGCTTACAATGAATCAGTATATAATATGAATTCTCACCTTATATCCCTACCAAAGCATCGTAAGTCAAGGATTTTGTTGCCTAAAAGATAGTGCCACAAGGTAAACAAAACAGGCTAATTCTTGTGACATTTGCACATTGGATCTTTTTTGAAAACTAGACAATCAACAATTTTTATTTCCATCTTTCTTCTACCCTAGATGCCAGGGATTGATTGAACCCAGCACCTCATGCAAACTAGGCAAATACTCTACCACTAAGCTACAGCACAGCTCTACCTCATTTTTTAAAGTGAGAAGTGTTCTTCATTGGACCACTTAACCCATGATGAATTATCCTCCAAGTTAAGTGGATCCTCCTGACATGGGTGTCAAGGCAGAAATGCTTAGACTACTACAGTATGAGATAAGAAGGGAAGGGGCTCTGCAGAAATTAGAGGTTCCACTATTGAGAAATGAGATCCTCTGTTTTAGAAACAGTGTTTCTTTCATTTTATACTTCTAAACTAAGATTAGAGAGATTGAGACATTTGTCCAGAGGGACCTACATAGAGCAGCTGTGAAGCACAAGCTGGAAGCTGTTCCTGCCTCCCATGTTCTTGATTTCTGTCAATCTACAGATCCTTCTAGGACATGTTTCTGACTTAATTAACTCCTCTGCCTGTAGTTGAATTCATAAATCTGTATGCCAATTCACTGATTATGTGGGAATCAATAGCTCTAGAAATCTAATGAAAAACCAATTTAAACTACTTCATTTAAAGAAAAGAAAGAGAAAAAATATGGTAGAGGGGCTCATGGTCAAACAAGTGCTCTTGATTTACTAAGTTTACTGCCAAATGTTCCATGATGCAGCAAGACATTAGATGCTTTCGAGATTCTCAAAGGACAGAGCTTATACCCCAGGCAGTGATGCCAACCAGAGTATACTTAGAAACTTAAGGTTTCCAAAGCAAAAGGCTGAATTGTGTGCCTATCTCTAATCTTGGGCCATAAAAGCATATCACCTGGTCTCCCAAATTCTACATGGTTTAGCAATTATATTTCAAAGATGGATTTTCTGAGATCATCAATGGCTAAAATGACAGGAAGAGAGAAGAGAAGAGGTGAGGGATAAGTAACATTTCTTAGATTGTGTCTTCAAAATGAAGCCATCACTGTGGGGCTTTCTGTCCCTTCTGAATTTTCTCCTCTCTCTGCATTCATCCGATAACCTGTGGTCATTCCTACAACAGCAACAACAAAAATGTAAAATTTCAAAATGCTACTGTAGAGATCATTTTCATATTGCCATCGTCTGCTGTTTTACTGCCTCATGTGTTCTTTAAAAATCAAACTAGGACAGAAACTGGTCTATTACAATGCCAATTGGAAATATCTCTTAGTTTTGTATTTCCATCTTTAAGAATTGACCCTAAGTGTTTATTTGTTAGCAAAATGGGAGGCCCTTCCCTTCCCTTACACTTGAGTGCTAGCTGCTGTGTGTGTTCTGCTGCATCTGTTCAGAGTAACAGCACATAGCAGTGCAGACAACTCCTTAATATACATTGGCAATTAAAAAAATCAGAGGACTGAGCAATGGATTCAATATTTTTTAAAATATTAATTTGCAAATTTAAATACTGAATTTAAAATATTTCAAACATTAAATACTAACTTTAAACTGCCAATTTTAAAATAAAAGAAAAAGAGAGAAGGAAAACAGATGAATGAAGAAAAGAAAATTAAACAAAGGGAGGAAGACCAGTGAGATGAAGAAAAAAATCGAGAAGCCTAGGATGGAATTAGAAGCAAAGGCATGCATGTAGTTTGAAGATCTTTTATTATCTGGCAAGTTTCACAGCTTTGAAAGATGTTTAGATAAAGCTACTGAAGCCTAGGCAGTTGACTATAAGGAGCATTGTCTGCATTCAGATCCATGTACAAGTAACTCCATTCAATCAGCGTCTCCCACACCTACAGCATCAGACAGCTCTGTGCTGTGTTAGCTGTCTACATGCTTCCCTGCATTGGGAGAACCAGGAGGGCAGGACCTCCACTCTAGTCACTTATGGATATCAACATCCAGCTCAGTGCCTGATGCATGCAAGTTGATGGAGAAGCAAGTATTAGCTGCACATTTATTTTCAGTAAAGAATGTTATAGCTTGTAAAATGAAGATACCAGAGTGAATGACCAGTGTTTCCTAACTAAATTCCTTTTACCAAGTCTAAATCTATAGGTTATTCTTAGGTTAAATCTATAGCAGGGTTTATTTATGTATTTGCTGGCAGGTGCATTATATAATGCAGTTTCTTTGTAAGTGGCTTTAATATGAACAAGTGGAAAACAGTAAATTTTCTTGAGTCTCCCTACTTTAAATTCCTGGGATATTAACATGAATACACTACCATTGATTTGTTGGATATGCTACCATTGATTTGTTCCTAACACCGCTGTACAAGTTACCTGAGACACATCAAGTGATTTAATGACAGGAGACTAATACAGGATTGCAAATAATAATACTCTTTGCACAACAGTGTCCATGTTTTCAACATTATTAAGCTAAATTTAACTTGAAATAACTGAATATTCTTTCTGATCAGCTTAAATTTAGATCTAAAAGAAGAAAACATGAAAAATAAACTATAAAAAAAAATCTGTACTCTTAGCTGGGCAGTAGTGGCACACGCCTTTAATCCCAGCATTTGGGAGGCAGAGGCAGGCAGATTTCTGAGTTCGAAGCCAGGCTGGTCTACAGAGTGAGTTCCAGGACAGTAAAGCTATACAGAGAAACCCTATCTTGAAAAACAAACAAACAAAAAAAAAACTATATTCTTATGGTTTTGCTTATTTGGTTAATCTAAAAGATAAATTAGCACTTGGAGCTTGATTAAATAAACAAATGTCTTTCTTCTGGCCTCTGAGATGGCTCAGTGGTTAGGAGCATAGGCTGCTCTTCCAGAGGTCATGAATTCAATTCCCAGCAATCACATGGTGGCTCACAACCATCTATAGGAGGAATATGATGCCCTCCTCAGGCAGGCGAATGTATAAGCAGCTGAGCACTCATAACACTAAGTAAAGTTTTAAAAAAGTCTTTCTTCGTGATTTGCAAAGGTTAATCAGGCTAAAAGTTATGCTTTTCGAACTAAAATTTTTAACTGATTTATTAATGCAAAACAGAAATAAAACCTTAAAATCAAGAGCACTTGTTTGACCATGGGCCCCTCTACCATATTTTTTCTCTTTCTTTTCTTTAAACAAAGTAGTTTAAATTGGTCTTTCATTAGATTTCTAGAGCTATTGATTCCCACAGAATCAGTGAATTGGAATACAGATTTATGAATTCAACTACAGGCAGAGGACTTAATAAGTCGGAAACATGTTCTAGAAGGATCTGTAGACTGACAGAAATCAAGAACATGGGAGGCAGGAATAGTTTCCAGCTTGTGCTTCACAGCTGCTCTATGTAGGTCCCTCTGGACAAATGTCTCAATCTCTCTAATCTTAGTTTAGAAGTATAAAATGAAAGAAACACTGTATGTCTTCAATTCTAAGGCAGTCTCCATTAGAAAATACACCACCAATTTAAATCCAACTTAAAGACATAATTTGATGACATGGCATGGTTTGTTAGATGCTTCCTAATTTTGGAAAGATTAGGATGGGAGTGAGGAGGGATATTATAGCAGAAATACAGCACAGATCCACTCAGTATGAAACTGCAGAGACTAACTGAGTGAGTGACTATAAATGACTAACATGTCGTGGAACGCAAGTACTTGATGATTGTGAGCTATTTTTTGTTTGTTTTTGAGACAAGGTAGCCCTAGCTGTCCTGAAACTCATGGGCAGAATGGGCTCAGACTCACAGAGATTCATTTACCTCCGCCCCAGAAATGCTGAGGTTAAAGGTGAGCCCCATCATGCCTAGCTTACTATAAACTACTTTGTTCCTATGAATATTACTTCAGGAAAGACTCGCATCTGAAATGGAGTCGAAGTGCACTAAAAGTAATTCGTCCTGTTGAGCAGGGGCAGGGTACAAAACTGACTAAGCCACAGAGAATAGAGACTGGCTCCCTCTGGCCTCCGAATGCCTCTGCAGCCATACACACATCTAGCTGTTGATGGTTATAGCAACAATAATAAGGTTAACTGAAAGGTAGTCCTTACACTAAAGGTATACCAGGGTTGATGCTTTCAGTAAAATATGGCTTGTCCTCTTCTCCCTCCTTAACTTCCTCTTCCTCCTTCTCTTTCTTCTTCTCCCTCAACTTTTATTTAAGTCTGATATTTGAGTATCCCTAATGGTGACAGTAATCAAGTTCTAAAAGTTTCTGTGACATCTACAGAGACTCAAAATTATTCAGAAGCAAAACCATGAATGAAAAATTGAAAATAATGTAGGTAAAATAATTATAACTAGATAATTACAAGAGAAAATGAAACAAACTCCATATTCTCACCCCTCCTCAATTATGTTTAAATAAAATAGAACTAGTTTCTGAATGAATATAACTCGATTTCTTGCATAATTTGCACTTATTCCTTAAAAGAAAACACTATAGTGTTTTCAAGGTATATATTGATAAAAGGGAATGTACTATAGTTCCCTTTCATTTTAGATAAAGATAAAATACTAGATATTACCTTGTATGCAGTAATTATGTGTGTGTGTGTGTGTGTGTGTGTGTGTGTGTGTGTGTATCCATGACATCCTGCATTTGACTTCTTGGTTGCATTATTTAATATTTTTTTGAGTTTTGTTTCTTACACAGTCTCTAATATACTGAAAGTTCACAAGAGTTTAAAATGAGAATTTATTTATCTGAATAACCGACTCAAGGTCACATTTATAGAAGCGCTCCTGTCATGTTTATACCTAGAAACATTCTCAGACTTTAAAATTTTGTGTTACCATTATGAAGAGTGTATTGCAATGAAGAGGGGTCTCCTTTTTGTATTCAGTGCTGAGTGTGCTGTGTATCTAGGATTGCGAGAGACCTAGCTCCACTAGGGAGATCACACAGCATTCTTTGCACTGGGATTTTTGAAATGGTCTTTCTATCTAGAGAATGCCATCAAAGGGTCTTTTTATTCTTAAGGCTACCTGGGATTCAAGCAGGGAAGACTTTGGGAAAGCCCCTAGGACTCACCTGCACCACCAGTGGGAAACATCCGTGCTCACTACTCCTGCCTCTGCAAGTGAGCTCTTGCAGTTACAGACAGTGTCTGCTCCACTGGTCCCTCACAACAATCTCTGGTGCAGTTACAGACAGTGCCTGTTCCACTGGTCCCTCACAACAATCTCTGGCACCCACCACATCTGACATGGACCTTTCCACAAGTACCAGAAAGGGTCTGGCCTGGAGAGCTCTTATCGTTCTGCAGATTGCTGGAGAGTACTACAAGCTGTGCTGTGATCCTGTCATGCACAGAGGGCCCTGCTTCTCCAGCAGCAGGAAACAGGCACACCTGGATGCTCATACTTAAGAACTTAAAAAACAAATTCAGGTTACACTGTGAAAACTAGATTCAAATACGCTGAACCACTGATCTGTGCGGTAAACATTCTGACAGAATCACACAGATGCTGTGTTCTAGGCTCAAATAAAAAACAGGTATGGAGTTTTTAATTCACCATAAGTCCTGTGGATAATTTAGCTAAGTGTAGAAACTACAAAGTTTCATAAAACTGTTTTTATGGTTCTTTCCACATCTTACAAAACTTCAGTGTTCAACAACTTAAATATTCATTTTGACAGAAAAGAAATTGTTTAAGTAGAAACAGTAAAATAACTATGTTTTTACTTTTTGTGGTGCAGACTCTCAAAGCCAGTGCCATGCATACAGTAGACAGAGCTCTGCCACTGACCTATATATTTCCAGATCTAAAATAGAAATTTTAAATGCCATTTTTCTGTTCTAATTTTTTTCTTTCCTTTTTTTTTTTTTTTTTTTTTTGTGAAAAGAGATGCACTTAGCATGTGGTAAAAATTAGATATTCAAACTGTCACTCACAAATTTGCTTGGGGCTTTCTTCTTTTATATCTTGGCCATTTTGAAAACTTATAGATTATGGTAATCTAAATCTCCTTAGATTTAAATGAGGAAAATACCATCGTTTCATGCAAAGCAGACCTGCTCCCCTCTTCCACAGAGCATATGGATTTAGAAAGAAAGCATGCATGCAGGTCTTCTAAGAACTCTTTGCATATTATTTGGATACACTTTCAAAAATTCTTTGAAATCTTTGTATTTTTGAACTGACTTTCCCTCTTACTACTGCTCAATTATCTACTACTTACAAATACACAGAATGTCAAACCTGCAAATATCGCCACAAGCTGAGCAGCTATCCAGGATGCCTGGGTTTTCTTATTTGGACCCTCAGTCATCTCTGTATTCTCTAATTTGTATGACTTTCTTATTTACCTGTCTTTTCTCATACTGTGCTTTTCTGACTCTAGGAATGCTAATGGCGCAGTCTACCTCCTAGGCCTTGTGATGAGCATTCTTTGGATACTAGTGCAGCAGCTCTCAATTAAATGTGAAGAAATGCCATATGCTTGGTGCAATCTTGGCACTTCTGAACCCTTTTTCATCTGTGCTGTCTTTCTATTTGCCATCACTTGGTAGTTTGAAGTTTTATATTTTCTCAGAATTCCTGTTTACCTTTGGCTATCTCAATATTTACTAAGCTTTGCTGTCTCTGAAATACAAGCTTATTTATACATCAGTTCCACCAAGGTAACCTGCTGGGTGACTTTCCATGTCTAAACTGCCACCCATGCTATTCCCTCCTTTCCCCTTTCTTTATCTTAAGGAGAATAACCTCCTTCACTATCTTATCCAGCGCAGGTGAACCATCCATTTCATCCTGTGTGTTCTCCTGATTCAGATGGAAGCAGTCACAACTCTAAAGTCCCCGTAAAGTGGAGCTCTGAACTTTGGCTTTCACTTTTTCTATGAGGAAAGGGAATTAAAATGCTTTGCAACTTGTCTGCCCTAACTCTCCTGATAATCAAACTCGTTTCAATGTCATATACCTCATTATGTAAAACTAAAATTGAATTTGTGCTTATGACAACATACGTACAGATAAGCATGATAAAGGAATGGAAAAAGAAAGAAACATGGAAACAAGACCTTCCTAAGGTTGGTAGGCATACTTCCTGCCTGCAGGCTTTTGTAAATGAGTGTGTGGTGGATGGATGGATTTCCTTATTGCCTGAGCTTATCTGTAACAATGTCTTCATGCTCTGATGCAGTTATTTAGGACAATAAAGGAAAGTCTTGCTATAGCAGTGAAGATGCTTTTGTCCAGACACCTAAAGACATTGCAAACAACTTACTTGGCTATTTTTTAAGGTTATTCAATGCCCTGAAATGCCAACCTCCAGGACTGTTATTATTCTATTGTTATTAATCCTTTGAGAGTCTCATATAATGTGTTTTGCTCATATTAATTCACCATTCCAATAACATACTCCAGATCTGCTTCTACCTTCCCAACCCTTCCCAACCTCATGTCTTCTCCTTTGCCTCCTCTTCTCCCTCCTCCTCCTCGTCTTCCTTTGCCTCCTCTTCTCCCTCCTCCTCCTCCTCCTCCTTTGCCTCCTCTTCTCCCTCCTCCTCCTCCTCCTCCTCTTTTGCCTCCTTCTCTCCCTCCTCCTCCTCTTCCTCCTTTTCCTCCTCTTCTCCCTCCTCCTCCTCCTTCTCTTCCTCCTCCTCCTCCTGTTTCTTTTTGTTTTTCCTAACCCTTAGAGTCCAATCTGTATTGCCCACATGCCCATGGATATGAGGCCATCCACTGGAGCACGATGCACCTACCAGACACGTCATCCCTAATAAAACTGACCCCTGACCCCAGAAGCCATTGGCTGCAATAGTTCTTCCTTAAGTAATAGTTAGGAGCTTGTGAGATTTCCCCCTCACATGTTTTCCCAGTCATCTGGTGTTGGTGTGGAGATTGTTACTGTGATTCTCAAAACATTTCAGGTAATTAAGAGCACAACTCTCCATGACAGGTCCACTTTTAAAGGAGTTGACAAAGCTCAACAAATCCTACTGCAATTTAAACCACAACTCTCTTCTCTCTGAGCACAGAAGTTATATTCAGATTCTAAATCAGGATTTCTATTATTATTTTAATTAAAAATTTTATTTCATATAATATATTCTGATCATATTTATCCCCTCCCTCAACTCTTCCCAGATCTTTCCCACCTCCCTACCCATATATCCTTATGTTTTCTTGTTCTCTTTTTTAAAAAAAAGCATAAAAACGAAAATTAAAACAAACAGGCAAGAAAAACCCAAAAAGTTAAAAAGAAAAAAGCCAGAAGTCCACACACAAATAACAAAAACATAGAGTTTGTTTTGTGTTAGCCAGCTGCTATAGCAGCTACTCATAGGCATGGAGCCTTTCCTGGGTATGTTAGTATACCCGCTGACACTCCATTGGAGCAGATGGATTTTCCCTTTGCCAGCAGGTATTAATTACAAACAGCTTCTTGCTTAGGAACCGACCTTGTGTCCACTCTGTATTACCAACTAGTTCTTATCCCTTTGGAAGAACTCACAACGCTGTTTCCTTCACTTTTCTGTTTATAAGAGTTTCTCATGAGATATCTGGTCTCTTTGGCCTTAAAAGCCTCAGGTCTAATATTATCAGTGGTCTAGCTACCAAACAATAACGTTTGTCACCAAGCCTCAGTGGTTCTTCCCATCTGTGACTCAGAGTTAACTCATAACAACAGCTCTGTTTCATTCTGCTGAGAATGTGTGCCGTTTTACTTCCACACACACTCAGTGAATACCTGCTACCTGATAGGATGTGTCTGTCACTAAGACTGCATAGCTGCAAAGCAATTCTTCCCTCAAATAGAAACAATTTTGCAGGTATGCAGGTATGCATCACCAGAGCCCTGTCTGCTTGCATGATCTCCGGCTGCCTGGTTCAATTCAGCTTTTCTGACTCAAACTCCTCTCCAAGCTTACTAATTCAATCTGGCTTCTCTCGGTTTCATACTGAATTGTTCTGCTTGACATTATTCTAACTTTGACAATTTGTCCTAAATGTCTGGCTCCTTCAATCTTCTGGCACGTACTATTTCACCTGTTCTAGCTTGTTCTCTCTTCACCCTGTCTCTGTAAAACTCTCCCAGTAAAACTGTCCCCCCTTCCCCTCTGCACCACTCTCTCTTAAGTAGCTTCCCTTTCCTCTCTCTGTTCATCTGAGTTGGGCATATCCTATTCTGTCAAATCT
Organism: Mastomys coucha; assembly: GCF_008632895.1. Lineage (NCBI taxonomy): Eukaryota > Metazoa > Chordata > Mammalia > Rodentia > Muridae > Mastomys > Mastomys coucha. The sequence goes on from NW_022196902.1 coordinate 24,041,804, forward strand.
TTCTCTAATTCATCACTTTGTCTGCCATACAATTAGACATCACTTTTAAATGTGAGTGCTTCCTTCTACAAACTAAATTTACTTTCATTGTTTGGGATTAAAGGTGTGTACTAAGGGCCTAAGGGTGTGTTTGTAGTCTAGACAGAGGGATTAAAGATGTGTGCTAAGGCTGAGCCACACCACAACTAGAAATAGATTTTCCAATAAATAATAATAATGCCATCTTGGGGTTCACACTATGATCAAATATCCTGCAACACCATACAGTTTGGATGGAGGGTGTCACCCAGGAGACAGCCAGCCACTTGGCCAAACTACAGCTGGAGACACTATAATGTGTGAGTATGGAGTGGTCAGATGGGAGAGAAGTGGAGCACCATGAACAATTATGAAGAGAGATAGAACTGGAGACTTGAGGGAGGGTAGAGAGGAGTGAGTGGCCAGCCATACCACCTGGAGCAATGGTGAGGTCCCAGCCCAAACTGCTGCTGAATGGCATGTATGACTCTGTAACTACACAATGGCAGGGGCCAGAGTTGATACCCATAGTTCATTTTACCACCAGAGAACACGAGAACGTCCCTAGTTGGAGCAGCTTCTGGGGCTATGCAGAACTGTCCCCGCTCCTCACTGGATGCAGTGCTTTGGAGAGCTGGCCCCATCTCTCACCACTGGCAACACTCCTGAGAGGATGTCCTGTACCTCACCCAGGCACTACAATGGAGTTGACCCTGATGGTGGAGATTGGGTGAACTGACCCCAGAGTGTGAGTGTGGGATAGCCTGTCACTCTCTGTCATGGGGTGGCATTGGCACAGAGGTGATGACCTCTTTGCCACCTCTAGTCAGGAAAGCTGCCCACAGGGTCATTAGCTTGGGAGAGTGAGTCCTGTCTCTCATCAGCTTCAAAACTTAGGAGAGTACCCAACAACACAGTAGTGCTGGCACTGGTGGAGGGGAAACAGGTAAGCCAGAGCTGGCCCCACCACTAGTCTTATGTGAGCTGGCTTGGGTGTGGGAGTGATCCCCTCCCTTTGCTCCTTGCCACCTGAGGTAGTAGGTAGAGCTGGCCCTGAGAGCATGAGGGTGTGAGAATTAGTCCTGCTCCCTCACTGGCTATAGGAGAGCAGGCTTCGTACCTCTTCTAGACAACACAGTGGAGCTGGCCCTGATGATGAAGGCAGGAGTGAGCCAGCCCAGAGAGTGTGAGAGCAGAACTGTCCCAGCCCCTCCCAGGCTGCAGCATTTAGGAGAGTGGGCCACACATCTTGACTGGATAGTACAATGGAGCTGGATCTGGAGGTGGGAATGAAGGTGAGCTAGCCCCAAGTGCCTGAGAGCAGGAGAGTTGACTCTGCCTCTTGCTGATGGCAGCAGTGGGCAGTCTAGCCTGACTAGTGCTGGATACCTTGCCCCGATGGTGCAGATAGGGGAGAGCCAGTGGGCTGACCAGCTTTGCTATCACTCAGACCCAGATCCAGGGCTCTGACTTGACCCTCTCTGAAATCTATACCATCTGCAAAGGGTGAAAACACATGAAATGGCCAGTCCTACTGTTCCAAAGCTTCAGGATCACCATGACATAGAGCAACAACAAGAAAACTGGAAGGAGTCTGTCTTAGTCAGGGTTTCTATTCCTGCACAACATCATGACTAAGAAGCAAGTTGAGGAGGAAAGGGTTTATTGAGCTTACACTTCCACGTGGTTGTTCATCACCAGAGGAAGTCAGGACTGGAACTCAAGGAGGTCAGGAAGCAGGAGCTGATGCAGAGGCCATGGAGGGATGTTCTTTACTGGCTTGCTTCTCCTGGCTTTCTCAATCTGCTCTCTTATAGAACCCAAGACTTCCAGCCCAGGGATGGCACCACCCACAAGGGGCAATTGAGAAAATGCCCCACAGCTGGATCTCATGGAGGCACTTCCCCAACTGAAACTCCCTTCTCTGTGTTAACTCCAGCCTGTGTCAAGTTAACACACAAAACCAGCCAGTACAATTGACCCCTTGTCAACTTGACACACAAACATCACTATTGAGCCTCAACCTTTACTTTCTTATTCATCCCCAAGATCTAAAGTCCCACAGCCTTTACATATTAAAAGTTCAATCAATTTAAAATGTCCAATGTCTTTTAAAATTCAAAGTCTCTTAACTGTGGGCTCCTCTAAAATACATTCTTCCTTCAAGAGGGAAAAATATCAGGGCACAGTCACAATCAAAAACAAAACTAATGTCTGGGATCCAACTCACGATCTTCTGGGCTCCTCTAAGGGCTTAACCGGTCACTTCTCCAGCTCTGCCTTTTGCAGCACACAGCTTGTCTTCTGGGCTCCAGACACCTGTACTCCACTGCTGCTGCTATTCTTGGTGGTCATTGTCTGGTACCGGCATTCCCAAAACACTGCTGTAACTTGGCTTTACCAATAGCCTCTCATAGGCTCTCTTCATGGTGCCAAGCCTCAATTCCTTTGCATGACACCTTCAGTCCTGAGCTATCAATTGCAAACTGAGGTTGCACCTTCACTTATGGCCTTCCATGGCCTCTCACTGTGCTGAGCCTCA
>NW_022196902.1:24045090-24068159 GCF_008632895.1 Mastomys coucha
ATGCTCCACAGCTGGATCTCATGGAGGCACTTCCCCAACTGAAGCTCCCTTCTGTGATAACTCCAGCCCGTGTCAACTTGACACAAAACCAGCCAGTACAGAGTCCCAATGAGATCCAGTATTGGTGACATCATAGAAGTCAGTGATCTTCAACCACACCAATGATTCATTACAATGAACGTTTGCAAGGGATATATTGTGGGACATACTGTGACATCCTACAGCTTCCATTATGAAATGTTTTCTATACTTTGTTTTTGTTTTTTCATGTGTGTGTGTGTGTGTGTGTGTGTGTGTGTGTGCACATTATTTGTGGGGAGATGAGTGGGACTAGGATGTATGATGTTAAACTCACAAAGAATCAATAAAAAAAGTTTTGTTTCTAAAATTATCTCTTATGCACCTACTATTAGTCATTTTCTGCCATGGAACATGTCAGAACTGCTTCAGAATCAAAATCCTCACATTATTATCCACAGATACCTATTGCTTAATTTTTTAATTTAAATTTATTTATTTATATTCTTTAATCCCTTTTGACAGTCCAGTCCAGACTTTATCCCCCTTTAAATTCCCCCCCAGGCTGCTCCCCATCTCATACTTCCTCCATGCCCCCATCCCATACCCATCTCCAAGAGGATGTCCCCATCCCCCACCCCACCACACCAGGCCTCCCCACTCCCTGGGGCCTCAAATCTCTCAAGGGTTAGGAGCATCCTCTCTCACTGAGGCCAGACCAGTCAGTCCTCTGCTGTATATGTGTCAGGGGCCTCATATCAGCTGTTGTATGCTGCCTAGTTGATTGGTCAGTGTCTGAGAGATCTCAAGGGGTTCAGGTCACTTGAGACTGCTGTTTTCCCATGAGGCTGCCCCCTTCTCAGCTTCTTCCAGCTTTTTCCCAATTCAGCCACATGGGTCCCTCACTTCCATCCATTGGTTAGGTGTTAGTATCTGAATCTGACTCTTTCGGGTGCTTGTTGGGCCTCTCAAAGAGCAGCCATGCTAGGCTCCTGTCTGAAAACACACCACAGCATCAGTAACAGAGACAGGGCTCTGAGCCCCCCTTTGAGCTGGACCCCAACCTGGGCCAGTCACTGGGCCTCCTTTCTCTCATGCTCTTCTCCATTTTTGTCCCTGCAATTTTTCTAGACAGGAACAATTCTGGGTCAGAACTTTGACTATGGAATGGCAAGCATATCCCTCTACTTTATGTCCTGTCTCTCCACAGAAAGTGGACTTACAAGTTCATCCTCTCCACCGTAGAGCACTTCATCTAAGGTCCCTCCCTTTGAGTCCTGAGTCTCTCATCTCCCAGGTCTCTGGTATATTCTAGAGGGTCCCCAGTACATCCTAGAGGGTCCCCCACCTCCTACCTCCCGAGATTGCCTGTTTCCATTCTTTCTGCTGGCCTTCAGAGCTTCAGTTCTGTTCCCTCACACACACAAACTACCTGATCATTTTCCCCCCTTCACATCCCTGTGCCTTCTCCCACCCAATTCCCTTCCTTCTTCTGTCCCTGCCTTCCCTGTAATTGCTTTCTTCTCTCTCCCTAGTGGGATTGAGGTATCCTCACTTGGGCCTTTCAGCTTCTTAACCTTCTTGAGTTCTGTGGGTTGTTGTTGCCTGGGTATTCTGTACTTTTTTGACTAATACCCACTTATTAGGAAGTACATACCATGCATGTCCTTTTGAGTCTAAGTTACATCACTCAGGATGATATTTTCTAGTTCCATCTATTTGCCTGCAAAATTCATGATGTCCTCATTCTTAGTAGCTGAGTAGTATTCCATTGTGTAAATGAACCACATTTTCTGTATCCATTCTTCTGTCGTGGGACATCTGGGCTGAGTAGTATTTCATTGTGTAAATGAACCACATTTTCTGTATTCATTCTTCCATTGTGGGACATCTGGGTTGTTTCCAGCTTCTGGCTATCACAAATAAGGCTGCTATGCACCCATTTTTTAATGGGGTTGTTTGTTTTTTTTTTTTGGTGGTTAGATTCTTGAGTTACTTTTACATTTTGGATATTAGCACTCTATTGGATATAGGGTTAGTGAAAAAAAAATTTTCCCAATCTGTAGGTTGCTGATTTGTCCTATTGACTAGGTCTAACCCTTACAGAAGCTTTCCAGTTTCATGAGGTCCCATTTATCAATTCTTGATCTTAGAGCCTGAGCCATTGGAGTTCTGTTTAGGAACTTTTCCCCTGTGCCAATGAGTGAGGATCTTTCCGACTTTCTCTTTTATTAGGCTCAGTATATCTGGTTTTATATTGAGGTCCTTGATCTACTTGGACTTGAGCTTTGTGCAAGGTGACAAATATATATCTATTGTCATTTTTCTACATATGGACTGCCAGTTAGACCAGCACCATTTATTAAAGATGCTTTCTTTTTTCCATTGTATATTTTTGGCTTTTTTGTCAAAGATCACGTGTCTGTAAGTGTGTGGTTTTATTTCTGGGTCTTCAATTCTATTCTATTGATTAACCTGTCTGTCTCTGTAACCATGCTGTTTTTATCACTAGTGCTCTGTAGTATAGTTTGAGGTCAAGGATGATGATTCCCCCATAAGTTCTTTTATTGTTAAGAATTGTTTTCACTGTTCTGGGTGTTTCAGTTTTCCAGATGAACTTGAGAATTGATCTTCCCATTCTTTGAAGAATTGTGTTGGGATTTTGATGAGGACTGCATTGAATCTGTAGCTTGCTTTTGTTAGGATTGCCATTTTTTACTGTGTTAATTCTACCAATCCATGAGCCTGGACAATCTCTCCATTTTCTGACGTTTCCTTTGATTTCTTTCTTGAGAGACTTGAAATTCTTGTCATACAGATATTTCACTAGTTTGGTTAGAGCTATCCCAAGATATTTTATATTATTTGTGACTTGCTGCTAGGGCAGCTGGGCTCCGAGGTCAGGACAAGGACTCTGAAACATCTGTCTACCCTGAGAGGACTTAGTACCACAGCCCTAAGGATGGGGAGAGTCTGACTTTAGCCAGTATTCCTGCCTTGGCATGCTTCTCACTCCAGATCTACTCTGCCTAGAGGAGCTGGGCCCTGCAGACCGGTCAGAAGCCCCCTACAACATGTCACCTCACGCCCCTACATCGTGCATGTCCTGGCCATTGGCCCCACTCCCTTGGCAAACACAGAACACTGTTCCATTTCAGGGATTGCTTAACCAGAGAAACCAGAAGCATATATAGTTCTGTAGATACTATAGTATGTGTCGTCAAGCATTGTAAAGCTGTAACTATTTATAATCCTAACTCTGATTTGACAGGCACTTAAAGTAGCTGTGGGTGGGAGGAGAGGCTTGTTTTCTGAGAAGACTCACAACCATTTCTCAGGTTTCCCATACAGAGTACATGCTGTTGGCAGTAGATAAATGGGGGCAGCAGGGAGAAAAATGGACAGTTAAAATCCAAGTCTAGTCTTGTGTGTGCAGAAACTGTGGCCTGAAGATAGGACAGCTAGCCTAGTATTCATTGAGGGGCAAAGGTCAAGAGTGGGCTTAGATATTTCTCACAAAGTTGTGAACACTGAAGCTCCTACCTCTGCCTCAAACACTCCAGGAGCCTGATGAACACCCGAATAACAAGTGCAGGGAGAAGACGAAGGTCCAGGAAGCCACTGAGCTTACAAGATACATCTGCTCTGGTCACCTTTATGTTAGAGAATCTGTTTTCATCTACAATTTGTATGTGTGTATATCTGTATGAACATGTGTTTATGTACAACAATATACATGAGCATGCCTGTGTCAGTTCTGTTAATTGTGTGACATGTATTAGACTGGGTTTCATTTGTGTGTGATAATGCATACCTAAGTGTTAAGTGTACTCATGTCTTCATGTTTAGTGTATGTGTGTATCTAGGCTCACACGGGTACCTATGTGTAAACATGTTTGTCTCTGAGTGTATGCCTGCTGACCATGATGTGTCTTTATGCAAGTGGTTTCTACATGTAGTCTTTCAGTGTCTTCACACTTGAGGATCTGCATGAGTGTGCCTTCTTTCTGCCAACCCTCTCTTGCCCATCCGTTCCTTAGTCTCTTGCTAGCTGAGCATTGTTACACATCTCTGTGCCTCCTCTGTTTACCTTCTCTCAGCAAACACGTTTCTAAGCATGTGTCCCTCTGCTTGTAAGACTGGCCACTTTCACTTCAGGTTCTTTTTTTACACAAACATGTTTTCTTCCTCCAACTCTCTACCTCAAACTTCCTCTGCCTGCTTTCATCATGATCCCATTGGTAGCTCATTTGGAGGCTGAAGCTGGTATTCCTTTAGCTGTGCCCTTCCTAATTTCTAGTTCTAGTGGATAAGCCCCATCTTAGGCCATGCTGACCTCTACAGTGTATCATGTTTGTACTATGTCATGGCCCCTATGCTTAGCCTGGAATTATAGGAGGTAGCAAGGGCATTCAGAAGACTCAGTTGTATACAGGTATCTTAGGTGTTTACTGTTTTGTGTGTTAGTTCCTGCGTTGGGAGGGGTTTGATAGGGAAGGGGTGGTGTAGTTAGAGTATAAACTAAGGGCCTTTCTGTCTGACTTACCTTTTATCTTTGAAAACTACTTGTCATCTTTTTTATTTCAAGCTGACCATGTAAGTTGTATTCGCTGTTTGTGGCTACTGATGTGTTACTGTCCAGCCAAGGTCCCCTACACTGTCTCAGCCCAATGGGTTGGCAAAAAAGGAGAAGCCACTCCCATTTCTGTATCATGATTGCCCTTTTTTTTTTAGCAAGTATGTGAACTCAGGGCTTTTCTATGAATAAATCATGGATCACAGAAAAAAAATTCCTTCTCAGCCTGTTTATCCTTTGAACTGAGGAAAGGTACTGATTTGTTTGAGGTAATTTAATATCCAGCCATTTTGCTGAAGTTGTTTATCAGCTGTAAGAGTTCTGTCCTGGATTCTTTGGGGTCACATGTCATCTGCAAATAGTAATATCTTCCCTTCCTCTTTTCCAATTTGTACCTCTTTGACCTCCTTTTGTTGTCTAATTGCTCTAGCTAGAACTTCAAATACTATATTGAATAGATAGGGGGAGAGTGAGCAGGTTTGTCTAGTCCCTTATTTTAGGGGTATTGCTTCAAGTATCTCTCCATTTAATTTGATATTAGCTGTTGGTTTGCTGTATATTGCTTTTATTATGTTTAAGTATTGGCCTTGAATTCCTGATCTCTTCAATACTTTTAACATGAATGGGTGTTGTATTTTATCAAATGCTTTTTCAGCATCTAATGAGATGATCATGTGGTTTTTTTCCCTTTGAGTTTGTTTATTTAGTGGATTTCATTGGTGTATTTCTGCATATTGAACCATTCCTGCATCCCTGGTATGAAGCAGCCTTGATCATGGTGGATGATGGTTTTGATGTGTTCTTGGATTTTGTTTTCAAGAATTTTATTGAGTACTTTTACATCGATATTCATCAGTGAACTTTGTCTGAAGTTCTTTTTTTGTTGTGTCATTGTGTGGTTTAGGTATCAAAGTAATTGTGGTTTTGTAGAATGAATTAGGTACTGTTCCTTTTGTTTCTACTTTATGGAATAGTTTGAGGAATACTGGTATCAGCTCTTCTTTGAAGGTCTGGTAGAATTCTGTGCTAAAGTCATCTGGCCCTGGGCTTTTTTTGGTTGGGAGGTTTTTAGAATTACTTCTTCTATTTCCTTAGAGGATATAGGCCTATTTAGATATGGGCCTGCTCTTGATTTAACCTTGATACATGCTATCTGTCCAGGAAATCAGTGCCTGCCTCTTGTGTTCCAGGTTGCTGCCTTTCTCCCGGTAGGGCTGTGACCCTGACTGTATCAGACTACCTGTGAGGTCTTAAGACTATGGGGTCTGCAGAGGAACAGACAAGCTGCTGATTTGTTGCCCTGGCTGCAGCAAATCTCCTGAGAGACCAGACCTTCAGACTGTTGGGTCTTCAGAGGAGTAGTCAAGCTGTTGCCCTACATGTAGCTATTCTCTTGGGAGGCCTTCAGACTGTGGTGTCTGTTGACCAGTTGCCCTGCATGCAGCAGACCTCTTGGAGGCCTTGTGACTGTGGGGTCTTCAGAGGAGCAGAAAAGCTGGTGTGCTGCCCCAGCAGAAGGCACCTGCTGGGGTATATTACTTAATTTTTATCCTAGCTTCACTTTGGCTTTATGAGTAATGGGGCTTCTTTTACTCTTTGTAACACTAAATAGGTATTTTTCAGCTCTTTATTCATCTCACTTTCTCATTGGGGTTTTAGAGCTATCAACTTGTTCAGAAGCAGCAATGACTCAAACCCCATTGTGTGCACACACAATTCCCAGTACCCTGTGTACACACTCAGTTCCAGTGTCCAGAATGAGCAGAGATGAAAGGGAATTTTTCCTTTCAGAATATGTTATAACAGAGGTCTTAGAAGATAGCTATTTCCTCAAAGTGTCCATTTACATCTCCAGAACTCAATAACAACAACAACAACAAAGACAGATGTAGCCATGTGTTCCAGCAACCCCAGTGGAAGGTGGATCTCTGAAACACATTGGCTACCCTGCTCAGCAAAATTTATGAGTTTCAGGTTCAATGAGAGATATGGTCTTTAAAAATATACAGCTGGAGAGAGATGGAGAAAAGACCATCCGTGTTGACCTTGAGCCTCCACATGCACTGGTACATATGCACATAACACCAACACATGAACACACACACAAAAAAAGAAAGGTGTGCCTGAGCTGCAGTTTTGGATCATGAATAAGTTGATAACGTACTGAGTTCTGAGCTGCAAAAGCATACAGCAGGAAATAATTCACTCCACATCTAGCTTGATTGTGAGAGCTTCTGAAAGCTTTGCTTCTATGTAACCAAATCATTACCACCCCAGCAACAGAGGACTTTTTGAGACTAACTTGGATAAAAGAGAATTGAAGTGTACCCTGGGTGTTGTAAAACAAAATAAAGAGGAATCTGAATCAGACAGACCAGATTTTAAAGTCCAGTTAATCTTGAAACTACCACTACATGAGTTGTCCATGATTGAGTTAAGCCTGGGTTTTGTTTATTAATTTTATCATATCCTAAAGGAACATCTACTGTTTAATCAGAAGCTGATACATGAATTGTGAAATAACTAGCCAAATACAATCTATGTGCACATGTATTTACTGAAAGCGATTAAGTTTTGTTTTTCTTTAAAATGGATTGTTCAATAACATGGGCAGGAGAAGAACAGTTGTTAAAAAGGTTTGCTACATGGTCCTGACTTGTGTCCCAGAGACCAATAAAGTATTAATGAAAAGGGAACGTTAAGGACCATCAAAGGGGAGTACCTGAAACCAGAGAAGAGAGTAGGACCTAAGCTAGAAATAACCTACAGCAGGATTCCTGAGCCATAATCCCTCTGGGTGACCTCCAGGCAGGGTTTCTACAGCCTGGAAATGTCATCAACTCCCTGAGGTCCACCCATCCTCCTGAAAGAGGTTCTGTGGACACCAGGAGAAACAGAGCTACCAAGGCCTGGAGGTGGCCATTGCACCTCCTAGTGATCCATCTAAGGGTCCTCTTGGTGGCTGGCTCTCTCCCAAATGCAGTAAAAGGTCTACAAGCAAGGCTAGTGAGTAGTAGCAACAAATGTGGGCCTCCCTTTCAGCCCTTACAGCCTTTACCAATCACTGGCTGGCAGGAGCATTGTTGCCACAAACTGGGCCACAACTGGAAGGGGTGTCTCCCCCAGCAATCTTCTCCTTACACAATTTTTTAATGCAGCACCCAAAACTGAGCATCTCAGCAGAGGAACAACCAGGAGAGGTTCAGTTTGACTTTTTAACAACTCCTAGACAAGTGTAGGGTGTCAGCCACACATGCATGAATATGTGAAGCAGCTGGTCACCTCTGGAGTAGCATTAGATAGATATTGCCTTGGGGTGAGAGAGGGAGTGTGGGATAGGTCCCCTGGGACAACAATGCTGTTAAAATTATTGCTGGAGTGAGAAGCAGCAGCAAATGCGTTGCAGATAAAGCAGGTTGTCTGTAACTATCAATCTTGGAGGTGCTGGGCTTGCCCTCTTTCTCCCACCTTAGCATTATGCAAAGACAACTGCATTTCCAAATGCCTGCTAAAATGTCCCCTTTCTCTACTCAAGTAAAATAAGACATGGCAAAAACTAAACTTAGTCTTTCCTCTTCCCACTGGGTTTGTTGCTCATTGTCTCCTGTAATGGCTGTACTCTGGTTCTCTACTCCCAGTGCTGAAACCCCCTCAGTTTGTCTCCTGTAATGGCTGTACTCTGGTTCTCTACTCCCAGTGCGGAAACCCCCTTACCTTTGCCCTCTGCACTGCCTGGTGCAGCCTATGTGCTGTGATGTCCCTCTTTTTCTCCTTCTGCACTAGCTGGCACCACTGATCACTTTCGCTATCACCACCCTAGCTCCTGCTTTGATCTCTCAGCCCCAGAATTCTTGACCTGCACAAGAGGAGGCACAGGGTGGTAGCCATGCTGTCAGATACAGTTGTCTAAGTACCATGGTGTAGCTCTATGCTCTAACCCCACCAAAAGTGCAGCAATTTAATGCATTAGGTCTTGTTTTTGCAAGAATTCTTTATTATTAACATCTCTCACCTCTTCTCTATTCAAAGTTCATGCTTCAGTTAAAATTACCTACCAAAGTTCCTTCAAGGAGACTCACTTTTTTTCTTTCTCTATAAACTGTATATTAGACTCCTTCTCTTCTCTATTTGTCTATCCTTCCAAGTAGTGTCTCTTACTGTATTTTCAAAGAATAGTTTGGGGGTTTTTTGTTGGGGGTGTCCCCACAAAAACCAAACCAACCAAACAAACAAACAAATAAAAAACAAAAACCCTATGCCATTTGTTAGGTCCTGATTCTTCCTTCCAGACCCATCACCTCAGAAATAAGACTCAGATTCGAAATATATTTACAAATATGTTGGCTATATAGCTAGATTCTTCTCTGACTAGATCATAACTTAGATAACATATTTATTTTAACTTGCATTCTGCCACTAGCTGGTTACCTGTGCTCAACTGCCTATGCCTCATTAGTCTTACAAAATTATTGCACATTATTAGCAATTTATCCACATATCTTATCTCCCCATATGATCTCCTATAATGTATGCTAGCAAAACTGGATGAAAAGAGTTGTGCTTAGTACAGTCAATAGAGACTTGACAGCACCTAGTAGCTACCCAATAGTGTTTGAACAAGGCCAGAAGGCATTTTTGAGTCCAGAGAGTAGTCACATCCAGTGCTGACACTCCAACTGCCCTCCCATGTGTACTCCTACTTCTCACTGAGGTACAGATTTGTGTAGTTTGTAGCCATGGAAGGACTGATGGGACAAGTTAATAATGGAATATTGGGTTTAGTAGTGCTACACAGAAGCCAATAAAACTAGCCAAGCCCGAGTAACTAGGGTTGGATTTTTTTCTATTTATTTAATGCAGCTAAAGTAAAAAGACACATGCTACAAAATGAATTCGTTAAATAGCATTTCCAAAGCTTGGACTGCTCCTATACATGGTCTTTTTGCCTTTTTTGTGCTTACTCTAAAGGAGTATGACAGAAGATAAAATTTTGAATTCTTAAACATGTATCATAACTAGAACATTATGTAACCCAAACAGCCCTAAATACTATTTGTGCATGTGCACAAACATGTGTGCGCGCGCGTGTGTGTGTGTGTGTGTGTGTGTGTGTGTGTGTGTGTGTGTGTGTGATACAGTTGTGTATGTGTATGTGTGTGCCTACATGAAGAGGCCAGAACAAAACCTTGGGTGTTGTTTCCAGGCACCACAGATTTTTTTCTTTTTGAGACAATGTCTTTTACTAGCCTGCAGCTTGACAAGTAAGATAGGGTAGGCTGAGCTAGCTGTTCCAAAAGTCTCAGGAACCACCTGTGTCTGCCTCCTCAGAGCTGAGATTACAAGCACTTGCTACTATCTCTAGCTTTCAAACATGGGTTTGGGATTTAACATATGTCTTTATGCTTCCCTTCTGAGCTATGTCTCTGGCCTCTAAAACAATTGTTTTCATATGAAGTTGAGTGTACTTTCACATGACTTTAGCTAGAAGGTCAAAGTTAAATGATACGGAGAAGAAATAACCATGGCAGCCAGTGAGTAAAGGTTTATGACTAGAGTCACTTGATGTGTATGTTCTTTGGAGCGGTGGGGCTACCAGCCAGCTTTGCAGGTAAGTTTTGAGCAAAAGAAATTGAGAGCTCTGCTTAGAAGGTGCATTAGATAGGTTTGTATGGCTAGAAATGAGTGCACAGCTTTAGGTGTAGGAAGAGTTAAAGAAATTGGGTAGAATCAATCAAAGTCACTGTATACATTTTGGGTAGCAGGCAGTACTAAAGATTGAAGCAGTGATTACCTAATGACTGTAGCTTCACTGAAACTATGAGGAACATTGCTTTCTCGTGCAATTGTAATTAGGCGGTAATGTCTTTTGAGAAAAGACATAATCATGTTCAAGTATAGCTCAAAACTCATTCATTGACAATCATTGACAAAAGTATTTGAAGAAACAGATGAATTAAATTGATTTACCAAGGTCTGGATGATCCCACAGGTAAAAGAAAAATTAGGCATAGGGAATTTCTCCTTTAATTTACAGACCAGCTCACTGTTTACAACAATTTAGAGCTTCGCCTGGAAGCCATTTTTCACTTTTTTCTAGATGATATTTGGGCCATGTTCAGGTGGAGAAAAAGATCAAAACTCTCCTCCTTGGAGCCTAACTTGCTCCAGTTGTTCAGGATGCAAACCAGCAGAGGACCTGAAGAATGTTGTCTCCATCTGTAAGCTGAAAACAAGACTGAGAAGACCAACCGATGGTCTCCTAATCTTCCTCAAGTCTTAGCCCAGCATCTCAAGAATGATTCCTAGCCAATGGAACAGGTGATCAGAGCAACGCAAACCCCCAGGATAGGTTAACAGTGTGAGACTTCAAACAGTTGTTATGAGAATGTTCAAGTACCTTTAATTAAAAAAACGAATGGCTCCATTAACAGAATCTATGAAGATAAAAACAAACTAGCACAAAATGAGGGAAACAGTTCAAGATATGAAAGTAGAGAAAAAATGACTAAAGAAAACCCAAACTAAGATTAAACTGGGAAAGTCAGACAAAAAAATCAGGGTTAAGCTTTAACAACAGAATAAAAGTGATGAAAAAGAGAATCTCAAACACTGAAGAAAACATAAATGAAGTGGATACCTCAGTCAAAGAAAATGTTAAATCTAAAGTAATACAGACACAAAACATTCAGGATATATAGGATATATAGGATATATAGGCAAAATCTACAAGTAATAGGAATAGAGGGAAAAGTAGAATTGAGGTCAAAGACCCAGACAAAATTTTCAACAAAACCATAGAAAAAAATTTTCCTATAGAAAGAGATGCCAATCAAGGTATAAGAAATACACAGAGCACCAAATAGACTGGACCAGAAAAGAAATTCCCCATGACACCTAATAATAAAAACACTAAACATACAGGACAAAGAAAAATAATAAAGCTCTAAGGAAAAAAAAAAGACTAAGTGAAATAAAAGCAGAACTATTAGAGTAACAACTGACTTCTTAATAGAGACTCAAAAAATCCAGAAGGGTCTGAATGAACTACAAACTCTAAGAGATGACAGATGCCAGTCCAGACTATTATACTTAAAAAAACTGTTAAACACAATAGATGGAGAAGAGTAACATCCCATGATAAAACCAAATTTAAGCAGCATCTATCTACAAATCTAGGTCTACAAAAGGCATGGGAAGAAAACTAACCTGAAGAAGTTAACCACAAGCACAAAAATCAAAGGCATAAATAATTTCAGATAAATAAAGAGGGGTAAAAACCTAGCCCACAATAACAATATGATAGGAACAATAAACACTACTTTCTCAAACACTCAATCTCACTGAATTCTCCAATAAAAAGAAACAGACAAATTTGATTTAAAAACAGTATTGATCCTTCTCCCACATCTAAAAAGCACATCTTAACACCAAGGATAGATATCATTGGAGGGTAAAAGAAGATATTTCAATTGTACTTCAAACAAAAGAGCACCCAAGTTTTTAAAAAACAAAACAATATTATAACTAGCATCACATATTGACCCTTATATAGTAACAATGGGTGACTTCAGTGCCCCACCTTCGCCAATAGACAAAAGTAAAAGGAGAACAGTAAAGCTAAATGGTGTCATAAAACAAAAGGAACTGGCAGATATTTATACAACATTTCAGCCAAGACAAAAAGGATATACTTTCTTCTTAGAAGCTCAAGAAACTTTCTCCAAAATTGATGACATACTTGGACATAGAATAAGTCTCAATAGATACAAGAAAATTGAAATAACTCTCTGTATCCTATATGACTACCATGGATTAAAGAGGATTTCAACAACAACAGAAAGTGTACAAACTCATGGAAATTCAACAGCTTACTAGTGAATGAAAAATGAGTCAAGAAAGAAATTCAGAAAAAAAAACTTTTTAGAATTGAATAACATAAAAACACAACATAACCAAACTTATGGGACACAATGAATGTGATTCTAAGAGGCAAGTCCATAGCACTAAGTATCTACATCAAAATTCGAAAAGAGCCCATATTAGTAACTTAACAGCATACCTAAACACTCTAGAACAAAAAGAAGATACCATATACAAAGTGAGTATATGGCACAAAATAATCAAACTTATGACTAAAACATCAAAATTAAAAAGAGGCAATCAATAAAACATAGGAAGTACTTTGAGAAAATCAGTAAGAGTGACAAACATTTAGCTCAATTAACTAAAGTTCAGCCAAGCAGATCCAAATTAATAAAATTAAAGAAAAGGGAGTGATGCAAAACAACAGACACTGAAGAAATCCAAAGTATCCATAATCTAGATTATCCAGAGAAATCTATAACAACATACTTTAAAAAAAATAGAAAAGTCTAATAGAAGTAGATAATTTTCTCAATAATTTCCTGGGCTTATCCCCAAAGGACTCTACATCCCACTACAGAGACACTTGCTCAACCATCTTCACTGTTGCTCTACTCATAAGAGACAGAAACTGGAAACAACCTAGATGGATCAATTTATCACCAGATAAATTGATGAAGAAAATGTGGTACATTTACACAATGGAATATTACTCAACTAGAGAAAACAATGACATAATGAAACTTGCAAGCAAATGGATGGAACTAGAAAAGATCATCCTGAATGAGGTAACACAGACCTCATATTTGTCAGAGAGACAAATATGGTATGTACTAATAAGATTACAGCCCTGGCAGGCCCTGTGCTTAAGTGAGCATTAGCTGTTAAGTAAAGAACAATCTTGGTACAGACCACAGACCCAGAAAGACTATCAACAAGGAGGGCTCAAGGAGTGATGTGTGGAACTTCCTGGGAAAGGGAAATAGAATAGATTTTGCAGGCAGACTGGAGATGGGTAAGAATGGGGACAGGAGGGATCAGACATGGAATGGAAGAGATAGGGTTCTGACAGAGACTATTGGAATTTGGGGACATTTGGGGAGTAAAATAGAAACTAATGCAGTAGAAACTCCCTGGAATCTACGACAGTGACCCTAGTGAAGACTCCTAGTAAGTGTGGGGGATGAAGAGGTAGGTGGGGGTGGGGTGGAGGATACAGAGCTCAAATTGAGCATCTTCTATAACCAGCCAAGAGTCCTAGCAGTGGGATTGAGACATCAACTCAGAAACCATAATGTATGAGGAAAAGACCTGTAGGGTAAGGGGGAAAAAAAGAAAGGTAAAGTTTAAAAAAAAAAAAAACAGACAAAGCATTATAAGACAAAAACAAACAAACAAACAAAATGAACAACCTCCTAAAATACCATTGATCTGGTTTTGGGTTGATCTTCTACTGCTAGGCATGGGATCTGGCCTTAAAAGTGGTTTGTGTATGCAGTGATAATCCATTAGAGAAAACTAAATTTTTATTTCTGAGTAGTTATCAATTGGAGATGGTTTCTAAGTTAGGGGAGGAGCCTTGTGCCCACCTCTCCTCTCAGCTTCAGGGTTGCATATACCTTAGAGCCCTGGCAGGCTCTGTACATGCTGCCACCATCTGTGAGTTCACATGCATTGGTTCTACTGTGCTTGGAAACCTTTGTTTCCTTGCTATCCTCCATCCTTTCTGGCCCTTCCCATCTTTCTGACTTCTCATCCACAGTTCCCTGAGCTGTGATAGTAGAGAATTGATGGAGACATCCCATTTAAATTCCAAGGTCTCTCACTCTCTGCAGTTTATCCAGCTGTTCTCTCTGTAGCTATTTCCATCGTCTCCAGAAAGAACCTTCTCTGAACAAGGCACTGATGTTATACACTTGCATCACAATCTGGAAGAAACTTAAAAATATTATACTAAGCAAAAGAAGCCAAAACACACACAAATCCAAAAAATATTCTATTTCTATGAAATGCCCAGTAAAGTCAAATCCATAGAAATGAGAATAGATTAACATTTACCTGGAGTTGGTAAAGAGCAGTGATAAATAGGTGTCAGGACTTCTTTAGGGGTGAGAAAAAGTGTTCCCAGACACAAATGCACTGACAGTAACAGTGTTATAAACATTAAGATGATTGAAGTGTCTGTGTAAAACAACTGAACCCATATGCAAATTATAACAGACATGGAAGAAAAGGAGGAAAAGGAAAAGAGACTGAATAAGAAAAAGAAAAAACAGGAAGAATATCAAGTGGCTTCCAGGAAACAGCTCTGAAGACATGGGGCTTAGCCAGAAATCACTGTGCATAATCTAAAAGTCCCCCACAACAACATAGATCATGCCACTAGACTCTCCTATTTTTGGAAAAAAAAATATGAACAAGTTATGCACTAAGCTAAGGAAGTTCACAGGCTGCAAAGGGTGGAAAAAACAATCCTTCCTTTCATCTATTTTTGTAAAAGTAGCAGAAGCTATAAACATCTCCTTTTTCCTGGATTGGTAATTTTATCCCTCGTGGCCTGTCTTTAGCCCCAGAGAAGGAAGTCATTTGGTTTTAGCTGTGGATACTGAGTAGTATTCTCACATTCTCCATTTCACCAAGCAACCCCCTCTGTGCCCACATCTTCTATCACCTGCCCCTGGCATTTATCTTGTCTAACACTGGCAAGAGAGGACAGAATTAGTTGTTGGAGCAATGACCTGACACAGTAGGCTGACCTAGAGATCTGGGAGCCCATTTATTTGTTTGGTAACACTTCCTCAGAGCTGACAGACAGTCCTTCATTCTGATATTGTTCTCAGGCCATCAGTGTACTCTAACACAGCATGGACACTGCTGGGACTAGGCCAGATTTGTCCCACACACACATACGTGCTGTCCCAGGAACAAACCAAGGGCTGTGTGGGTGCTTTGCTTCCTGGGAGGGTGAAAATTGCAGATTGCTGCCAAGATGCTCCAAGATGCGCCACACACAGGACAAACAAGAGGTCAGGACAAGCCCATTCTGGTGCTAAAAAACCAGTATGAAATGATTTGCAAATAACATTGTTGTCTGTGAAGTTAAAAATACGCACACTACTTAACATTAGATGCATTATAGGAAAACAATAGAGGAGCTCCTTTCTCTACTATGGATCTTGCATAGTTAGACATGTTTGTAGATGGCATTGTCTGTAGATACACTGGGAGGAGTTAATACTGATGTCTCTGTTACAGAAAGTAGTGTCATTCCCATGTATCTTTACGTTATCCAAAGAAAGCATGGATAACATACCATCATGAAAAAAAGAAAAGTTATGGGGTAATTGATGGCTACTCTTGACTGTTAGATTGACCACAGATAGAATGATTTAAAGCCCAAGCGACTGGTTATATCTGTGTGAATTTTTGATTGAATCACTGACGTGGGAAGTTCTATCTTAAATCTGAGCCACATCTTTCATGGAAGCCTATATGTTGGATATAGAAGAAGGAAGTGCTTGCTCTATGCCTGCTTGCCCTACTTCTTCAGGATTCCAGCATATACTGGAGACAAGCTGAGACATCCAAACTCATGGGTTTTTGGATTTTCTGTTGGACAAAACAGCCATTGTTAGAATAGTCAGACCATAACTTCTAAGCCACTGTAATAAATCCCATTTTTGTATATACATAGACTCATTATGTAAGTTCTATTTCTCTAGAGAACACTCACTAATCTAGTGGTAAATATGGGTATTTGCTTCTGTTGGTATAGAACATCTCTGGAAAATATAGAAGGAATAAATGGCAGCAGATATCTCTGTGGTGGGGACCCGGAAGTTGGAGACTGGAGAAAGGAGTTCATTCACCTTATGCCTGCTCATTCTCCATCTCTGTCTTTGTGGACACTAACAGCTATTTAAGTACCTAGCTGTTTTCAGTGGCCCTAAACCTGTTTCTCAAAACTGATTTCTGCTTCATAAAAATAAAGATGCCACTTCTAGACACAGTTCTGTCTTATGGCTGCTTCATTCTGTATAATTTGACTTGGAACTGTGTTTTACATTCTTTTCTGCTTTTTGAGAGAACAACCTTTCTCCCCCTCTTTTCTGGGAAATGTTGAAATATCCTTCTGTTTTCCATGTCCCTAAAAGAAATCTCACCTTATTCTAGATGTCTTTGACTATTGTTCATCTTCTCTTTACCCTTTATAGTCATTTATTCAAGTGACCTCCATTTTCCCTCTCTGATTCACCATTCACCCATAATATTCTAGAGTACTGAACTCTATTTTCTTTAATAGTACCTCATGCACCACCGGGGATCCTTTATTAATAAACACTGATGATACCAGATACATTCAAACTAAGAGAACAGAAGGTGGGGAAGAGCCTCGAGCACATGGGCACAGGGAAAAATTTCCTGAACAGGATACCAATAGTTTATGCCCTAAGATCAAGAATCAACAAATGGGACTTCATAAAATGCAAAGCTTCTGTAAGGCAAAAGACACTGTCAATAGGACAAAATGGCAACCAACAAATTGGGAACAGATCTTTACCAATCCTATATCTGATAGAAGGCTAATATCCAATGTATACAAATAACTCAAGAAGTTAGACTCCAGAGAAACAAATAACCTTATTAAAAAATGGGGTACAGAGCTAAACAAAGAATTCTAAACTGACAAATATCAAATGGCTGAGAAGCACATAAAGAAATGTTCAACATCCTTAGTCATCAGGTAAATGCAAATCAAAACAACCCTGAGATTCCACATCACACCACTCAGAATGGCTAGGATAAAAAATTCAGGTGGCAGCAGATGATGGAGAGGTTGTGGAGAAAGAGGAACACTCCTTCATTGCTGGTGGGATTGTAAGCTGGTACAACCACTCTGGAAATCAGTTTGGCAGGTCCTCCGGAAATTGGACATAGTACTACCAGAGGACTCAGTTATACCATTCCTGGGCATATACTCAGAAGATGCTCCAACATGTACTAAGAACACATGCTCCACTATGTTTGTAGCAGCCTTATTTATAATATCCAGAAACAGGAAACAACCCAGATGTCCCTCAACAGAGGAATGGATACAGAAAACATGATACATCTACACAATGGTGTACTACTCAGCTATTAAAAACAATGAATTTATGAAATTCTTAGGGAAATAAATGTATCTGGAGAATATCATCCTGAGTAAGGTAACCCAATCACAAAAGAACACACATGGTATGCACTCTCTGAAAAGTGGATATTAGCCCAGAAGATCAGAATATACAAAGTACAATCCACAAACCACAAGAAACTCAAAAAGAAGGAACACCAAAGTGTGGATACTTCGTTCCTTCTTAAAAGGGGGAACAAAATACCCATGGAAGGAGTTGTAGAGACTAACTATGGAGCAGAGACTAAAGGAAGGACTATCCAGAGACTGATTCACCTGGGAATCCTTCCCATATTCAATCATCAAATCTAGACACTATTGTAGATGCCAGCAAGTGCTGGATGACAGGAGCCTGATATAGCTGTCTCCTGAGAGGCTCTGATAGTACATGACTAATACAGAAGTAGAGGCTCACAGTCATCTATTAGACGGAGTACAGGGTACCCAATGAAGGAGCTAGAGAAAGGACCCAAGGAGCTGAAGGGTTTGCAGCCCCTTAGGACAAACAACAATATGAACTAACTAGTACCCTTATAGCTCCCAGGGACTAAAACTCCAACCAAAGAGTACACATGGGGGGACTCATGGCTCCAGCAGCATGTGTATAGCAGAGGATGGCCAAGTCGGTCATCAGTGGGAGGAGAGGACCTTGGCCCTGTGAAGGTTCTATGCCCCAGTATAGGAGAATGCCAGGGCCAGTAAGCAAGAGGGGGTGGGATGGTGAGCAGGGGGAAGAGGGAGGGAACAGGGGTTTGTTTTAGTTTTTGTTTTTTTATTTTATTTTATTTTTAATTTTTTTTGAGGGGAACCTGGGAAATTATATGTTATAAATAAAGAAAACATATAATAAAAAAATAGGAAAAAATAATCACCAATGAGCATGTTTTCCACAATTACCATATTTGAACTCCATCTAATATATCAGGAGAGCTCCTCTTTCCAACACCTTTTTCTTTATCTCCCTAAAGCCTTCTTCTCCCACATCCTGTCTGAGTGACAGTATAGACTAGCTGCTATCATAGAAATCTATGTGTTCCTCTGTTACATAATCATCTAAAACATGAACAAGACAATTTTTCAATTCAACATCAATATGGCACTAACTCAATTAGTATCAATATTCAGTGCCTAAGATAAAGTTTTAACCAATAAACTCTGGATAACTGAATGATCAATGAGGGGAAATTTGTAATCTTTGGTTTCAATACCATCCATGCAGGAAGTGTAGATGTCTCTATTACCCCATTATTTCCTTTCCACTTGCAAAAACAACTTGAAATTAGTTAGAAAACTGCCTTTCCCAGCCTCAATGGTGTGCTATGCAATGATGCTCAGGGCAGGTTGATGAAGGGGAACTATCACGTGGCCCTGACAGAATACTTTGGGGGATGGTGTGTATACCACCCTCCTGTTGTCCCCCTACTATAAAGTAAACCCATCATGACTATGACATCATCCCCTCATGACTATGACATTACTCTCTCATGACTGTGAGGACAGACAATAGGACAAGGAGGAAGGTGCAGCATTTGTAGGGTTCTGTTGCTATAATTCTTGTACTTCCCAAATTCACATTGAAATTTCTTTGGCATTCTAACAGAGCTAACAAGTAGGGCCTTCAGCCTCTCACCTGCAACATATGGGAGAACAAGTTGTGCAGGTCTCCTGGACAGCACAGTAGAGCTAGTTCCTCTGGCATGGGTGTGGTTGGCTGGCTGACTACCTCCCAGGCCCAGATCCAGAGCTATGAGTTTTCCCATCCTATCCAATGAACTGCTGGAGCATGTGAAGGGCCTGGTCCTACAAAGCCAAAACTACATGATCTCTATAACACAAGCCAACAAAAGGATATTGGAGAGAAGTCCCAGAGATAATCCAGTATTGATAGTGTAGCAGAAATCAGAGGCCTCAAACCAGACCAAATGACTCACTGAAATGAATATTTGCCAGCAAAGGAGTGTAGACCAAATGGTTTTCTGTGGGACACACTGTGACCCACTATGGCTTCCATAAAAAATGAATTTTTTTCTTTTGGGAAGGTGACAAGGGCAGAGGTCAGGCATGAGGGAACAGGAACATGAGTGGAATTAGGGTGCGTGATGTAAAATTCACAAAGAACCAATGAAAAGAAGAAAAAGAAGGAGAAGAGGCAGAAGAAGGATAATAATAATTAATAATAATGAGAAGGAGGAAGAAGGAGGAGGAGCAGGAAGAACAGGAGGAAGAGAAGAAGAAGAAGAAGAAGAAGAAGAAGAAGAAGAAGAAGAAGAAGAAGAAGAAGAAGAAGGAGAAGGAGAAGGAGAAGGAGAAGGAGAAGGAGAAGGAGAAGGAGAAGGAGAAGGAGAAGGAGAAGGAGAAGGAGAAGGAGAAGGAGAAGGAGAAGAAGAAGAAGAAGAAGAAGAAGAAGAAGAAGAAGAAGAAGAAGAAGAAGAAGAAGAAGAAGAAGAAGAAGAAGAAGAAGAAGAAAGAGCCTCTCTTAGAGGGTATCGGTTATCAGTCCTAAGGACTCTGTTCTCCTAAGTGAACTTGTGCTATTATGAAGGATGAGAATTCATCAGGAGAATGGGTGACCAGTCCAAAGTGGGTTGCTTCATCTTTCTATTTGACCCTCTCTTTACCCTTCTGACTATGATTGTCCAGTCAAAAGACCCTTCTGACTATGATTGTCCAGTCAAAAGACCCTTCTGACTATGATAGTTCAGTCAAAAGACCCTTTTGACTATGATTGTCCAACCAGAAAACCCTGGACAGCTGCCACCTCTTCAATCCTAGACTCTCCAACTACTATAATAACCTACAAATTTCTTCTGATCATTATAAGTTGCCCACTCTGTGGTATTATTCTATTATAGGAGCATAAAGCAGATGACTGTTCAAGGTTACCACATCAGCCTACAGCAAGTCTTTATGGCCACCTAAAATGTGCAGCAGTTCATGTCACTTTAGATGGACCTCTCTCAGTAATGCCGATCTTTATCCTAACTTACAGACACCTTAATACAGAGACACTTAACATAGGTTGGATGAAGTGAGTGAAGCTTCAGTTCATCAATTACTTTATACCACAGAGATGAAGGATATCTGTCTAAATTTGGGAAAATAACAGCAGCAGGATAATCAATAGCATGTCTCACACCCATGGCTGGCTTTGTCTTTGTCTTGTATTGTTAGAAATATGAGAATTTACAGGAAAAAAACATATGACTGTTTTCTGGAGCTCCCAGCCCCTTTTTTGAGAATGAAATCTATCTGTTTAAACTTACTTAAACATGATGGGATTAATCAGTTCAGGCATTTAAAATAAATCATAAATTGGGATTGTTGCAAACTGTTAATTCTAGGAGCAAACAGAATTCAAACATATGACCAGACATTTCAACACCATGCAAGCATGTTCTAGCAAGTTAGCTCTCATTTCAGTAGCTGGGAGGAGGCCTCCGGGATCTAACAGACACACCCTAATAGGAAAGCACAAGTCTGAGTAGTAATGAATATTTTAATTTCGAAAAGCCTGAGATCGGTTTATCTTTAGCAGCATGCATACTATTTTGCAGCCATAATCTTAACTGATGTTTTGGAATTATTTGAGGACCTGATGCATATGAAAGAGTCCAGACTCATGTCTTCACACTGTAATGTGAAAAGCCATAGTTTTTCCCATATAGGCGTACAATTAGCCTATAACTATTAGCTTGGCTCACAGAGTTCCCCTGCAAACTGACAACCCTGAGAAAGCCCACACTCAGTGAGGCACTCCTCCTGAAAGGGAGCAGGCGCCTTGCCCTTTCTCACAGTCCTCTTGGCTGCTGGAAAACAAGAATGCTCTTTGTCAGGGTGAAGCCAGGAAAAGCACTTTGGAGCCCATTTTTTCTCATGGTGCATTCAAATCACAAGGAATGAAGATAATTTAATTTGAAATATGCCCTCGTGTTTCTTATATTACCCCTGTGCTCCATGTTGCTGAAGCAAATGAGATGGTAAGAAACCAATGTAAGGAAACTCAGCTCAATGCCTTACACTTTAAAAATGTCAATTTATGGAGCTTACCTTGGCTTCCCTTTTACCCCCTCTTTCTAAAATAATATGGCTGATAACTTAGTCTCCTACATTAAACACAAAGACAATGCAGTTCCATGTATAAGGTAGTGGTTACTTTTGTGTATATGTGTGTGTGTGAGCATGAGTGTGCATGTGTGTTTCCCTCTAGGTGTTATTGTATATGGAGGGAAGACAGCAAGGTCAGGAGTCTTCCTCAGTTGCTATCTACTCTACTCTTTTGAGACAAGGATTCTCTTTGAGCCTGGAGCTCACTGATTCAGCTAGACAGGCCACCAGGCCCTGAGGAGTCTGTCTTTGCCTGCTGGTGCTGGGATTATAGTCCTGCATGCTCAGCTTTTATGCTGAAGTTCAAATTTAGGCCCTTATATTGTATGGTAAGTACTCACCAATGATAGTCATTTCCCCAGACTCTCAAATAGTGGGGTATGTACATGCCATGGGGTGTGTGTGGGATCACCTTGGATCTCTCCTTTTACCACATGGATCTTAGGGATCAAATTCAGGTCTTCAGGCTTGATGATAGGAAGTACCTTCACCAATTGCACCAACTCCTTGGTCCTTAATTCCTCTTTAGTTAAACATTTACTAGTAAGTTATCTGAAATGAAGTAGGTTTTGGTTCACTTTTACTTTTTGTTTGAGTAATCTGTTCACACACTCCACAGTTAGGGCCATGTACCCATCATTAGCTTACTACTAATGACTAGATACTTATATTAATTTAATCAAATTAATGAATTTGAGGCAGGATAGAAGGACATGGAGTCAAGGGGACATGGGAAGAGAAGGAGGCTCTTCATCCTGGGACCTGGTTTACATTTTGTGCTGGCTGCCAGTCAAGAACTTCAGCAAAACTGAGAAAACCACAATAGCTGTAACATTGCCAGCACAGAATCTATATATTTTTTCTTCTGAAAGATATCTCAAGCAAGAGTTAGAATAGAATAATGTTTATCTACATTCACACTGTCCTGTCACCCTAAATGAGAAATCATGTTGCAATTTCATTTACAAAAGGAAAATTTTATAAGAAAAGAAGTAAGTAAACCCACTCATTTGTAACTTAATTTTTAAGCTTTACATACTCTTTAAATCTGGCTGTACATTACTATCTAACATGACTTCAAAAGCCATAGCTATTGTTAAAACACTCACGCCGAAATCTGAACTGTTTGCTATTATTGACTTACAGACAATTCAGCTAGGCCCCACCCAATCCAATAGCTGCCTAGCAAAAGCCCATGACCATTAATACATGCAGCTCAGCTTGCAGACCCCAGCCCCTCTTCCTCTCTTCTTCTTCTCCTTCTCCATCGTCTCCTTCTCCTTCTCCTTCTCCTTCTCCTCCTTCTCCTTCTCCTTCTCCTCCTTCTCCTTCTCCTTC
>NW_022196902.1:24068593-24081499 GCF_008632895.1 Mastomys coucha
TTCTTCTTCTTCTTCTTCTTCTTCTTCTTCTTCTTCTTCTTCTCTTCATCCTCCTCCTCTTTCTCCTCATCCTCCTTCTTCTCTTCCTTTTCTTCCTTTTCCTTTTTCTTCCTTCTTCCTCTTCCTTCAACCTCCTTCTCCTCCCTTCTTCTTCCTCCTTTCTTCCTTGCCATTCCTTCTTGCCTCTTCCTCCTCTTTTCTTCCTTCCTTCCTCACTTCTCCTCCTTCTCTCTCTGTTCCCACATGTTCCTACCAGCCTCTCCTCCTCTCTTATTGTCCTTCTCTGCCCTCCCATTGATGCCTCTACCCCTTTTCTAGGTCCCTGCTTTCCTCCCTTTCCACAATAAACTTACTTTATACTAAGTCTGACTCTTGGCATGATTTCTCAAGGGGACACCTTGGCATGGCCCGGTCAGGTTCTCCCTTATTCTTGCTTCATTATACCACCGATTTATATTTCATAACAACTATCCCTTAACTCTTAACAAGTTCTAGCTCTATTCCACACTAACTTGGGCCAAAATTGTTTCCTGTCCCCTATGTCAAGATGCCAGAATTATCTGAATGAGTGGAGATCCGTCAGAGGAGAACTCAGTCTAGAACTGGAACATCTTTCATTTCCCAGTGTTTGTGACTTTATCTCATGGGACTCTTTCCCTTTTTGTGATAAATGGGCTGAAAGCAATTGTACCTCTTCTGAGAAGCAGCAAGTGCTGAATAACTTGGATTGTGTACAATTGAAGGCATCAGATACAGAGCCGAAATACAACTGAAGATCCTAATACCCTTGGGGAAGGGAAGGGGAAAACGTCTGTACCTCACAAACCCTACATTCCACAGTCTCCACAGTGAACTGCTAGAGAGATAACCTAAGTTTCTACTTCTTCCCATTCTCCACTCCACATCACACAGAAATCTGTCTCTGCCCAGCACTGGGAAGGATAAACTGTGCTAACTTTACTGGAGACCAAATAAAGAAGGAACCATGGCCCAAGGGCGTGCAGTTGCCTGAGGGGCTACTCTGCTGTGTTTACAATAAGTACAGTTTTGTTGACACTCTGAAAAAAACAACAAAAATGACAAAACAGCCTAAAACCAGTTAGTCCTATGTAAATAGTGTTGACTATACTATGTAAATTGCAATAGGAAAAAAAAAAACAAGTTGAAACTTTAATCCCCTATCTTCTAAGTGAATTTCTACAGGTAAAACATAGAGTCGTCTTGGGAAACAAACAGACAAAGCACTTCAGTAACGTTTAACTACAACAACAACTCAAATGCTAAAAATCAACTCTGCAGCATGAAGAGCTATTCCAAAATCTCTGTGACACAAGACTCGGATAACCAGCTGCCCTCAGTATTCTCTGATAAATGACAATTAGTGCCAACTCTGTCTGCCCTCGTTATTCTAACTCTAATTTTCCCACTTGTAAAAACTCTTCTCCTTGCTTCATTCCATTTTCAAATATAATTTTACTTTTTGAAGCAAAAGCTTGAATAGAAACATTTCTCAAAAATAAAAAGACATTTCTCTATTCCAAGACATTTCCACACAATCCCTGGAAACACAAACATTGGAGAAAGCCACATTTATAAAATAGTTGGGTAATGTGCATGAACAGAATAAAGGGGAAAATAGAGGGCAGCAACAATGGCGACTTCCACGAGGAATAAGTTGCCTAGAATACCAGAATATTTAGAGACCATTCTCCCGTGTTCGTGTCCAAGCCAGGAATCCAGGCTGCAAGCTTCTGTGGCCCACACTTGAGCGACAGACAGTCCTGATAGCCCCCTCGTATATTCTCTTGGCACTCTTAGATTTTGCTGCTTCCCAAGTCTGTAAGATGTGAAATGAAACCCCATGGGACACATTAAGGGGGCCAAAAGCACATACAACCAAAGCCAGCAGCCATCTCCCAGCGCCTCGGATTCCCATGAGAAATTATGCAACCAGTTTATCTACGTCACCAAGTCTGCAAACAGGCGACTACAAGAGTTTAAAAATACTCGGACGTTTTGAGATTTCCCTAGCCTGTCTGACAGTCATAGGAGAGACACTGAGACAGAGAAAAGAGGCTGTGCATGCGCTAGTGTTTTCCCCCCACTCCCATCCTTAAGCCCACTACCCTTTACAGCCCCTTTGCAGCTTGTCCCTGCTCCAAAAAAGCTGCAGCCCCGGGTACTGCTCTGCCACCCCTGGACATCTGCTCTGTTTGTCTATTTTCTGCTACAGGCAGAGGACAGGAAGGAAGGTTTGTTTCCTGTAAACAGAGGGAGAGAAAATTACAGCTTTTATTGTTTTGACAACGGAAGTCCTTGCTGAAACTGGTAGCAAGGTTCATTCCTGACAGGCAGCAGGTCTGAGTATAGCTCTTGGCAACCTCCAGAGGGGACTCAGAGGAAGGCAGGATGCCTTGATAGTTTCGCATCTGATGTCTAATGGCAGGGGTGTACCACTCTGAGCCATCCTGATCCTAGGCTGTTGAAATGGAATGTAGCCTGCATTTTGATGAATGTTTTCATACAAAGTTTTGAAACCCCAGATGAACATGACAAATGTTGACCTTCACACACACATTCAGTTTTATGCAAATATATACCCTGTTTCACAATGCCCTTGATAAGGCGTTATATCTATCGATTATATCTATCTGTTAACAATACCCTGTTGTTCCCAGTACTATCAAACAAACTTTTGATAGTACTATCAAACAAACTTTTGATAGTACTGTCTTTTACAGTTTCCTTTACTTTTTAGACTATATACAGTGGCAACGTATTCAATGGAAAACTGAAATTACCAACTACATGGTAGGATCCAGCGTTTTGCTTTCAAGTTCAATATTCAGTGTGTCTACATGTTGCCAGGACTCCTTAGATCCATATTGGTTATTTTGGAGATGTTTTTAATTCATTTTTTTTAATCTGGTCAGTCTTTGACATCTTCAAAGAATGGAGTCTAGGAGATTCCAGATTGGGCTGGGCATCAGTAGAAAGTCAAGTCACCTACTAATGCCAATAGAATTTGTTATTCAAAGAGAGTTAAGGAACAATAAGCTTTACTTCTGTATTTGGAGTAGGGTATATGCTCTGTCAAGCACATGTAAAACATTGCTTAGATTTCTTTGATGATGTTGCAAAACCAGTAGATGAGTGTGGGCCAACTATGTGCTTTGCCAACTTGGGACTCCAGGCACCACCAATAATGCATGCCAGATTCCTAGAAGTCACAGTCTACCTGACTCAGCCACTTGGGTATCTGAAACACTTTTACACTTCCCACACCTAAGATAAGAAACATCCCCATCTGAAACCTGCTGTCTCTTGGCCCTCATCTCAATTACTGTTGCTATCATTAACTTGGCTGCTCAATTGGAAAGTTACACCTTATTTTGTTTCGTATTCCATTGTGTACCTTCCAGCAATCTCTCTTATTTGTACTCATCTCCTACCTTCTATTGTGTCTCTCTCCATTCCTGGACATACCATATGACTTCAAACCACCTTCTCTTTTACCCAGACTTCTGTAATAGTCCTCACTTGAAAACTATATTTAGATGTTTCTCCTTGAACTTGTGAAATGGTAAATCATTTAAACCCATCACTTCCACAATTAAACTTCTCTAGGGGATGTCTATTCTATCCAATCTAAGCATCTTATCTTGAAATGCCTTCAGTTGTCTCTTCTATACACTCTGTCACGCCCTGCTACTGCACTGTAATCATCTTTATCTTTCCCAGAGAGCTCCCTTCCCCACTAGAGTTTCCAAGTGAATGAGCTTACCATATATTGTATTTCCTACCCCACACACCATCTTGATTCTCAGGTCTGAGAGTAGCTATAACCTTTCACAGAAGCCAGAGAGCTCTCTTGAGTCTTCCTGTCATTGTAAGTATTGGTACCTGGTGATTACATGTTTGCTTATTTGTTTGCTATATCTCCCCTCCAAAGAAGCTATTTATTCTCTCAGAAAGCTATGTGGGAAGAGGCCTTATCTTCAGGTCCAGTAATTCAGTCAAATGTTCCTGACAGCAAGTGATGCTCAAAAGTTGCAAAATGGATTAGGGAATTATGCAAGCAAGGAGCCTCATCTATTCCTGCATATCAGGAAACATTTTCTTAATCAGGTGTTGGATAAGCAATTAAAGGGCTCATTCCTGGGAAATACTAATACCTTATGTAATACCAAATGGTCAGCTCTGAAATTATATACATAAAATTAAAACTAAATGGGCTCAGCAAATAGCATTTATATATTTATGGAGAGAGAGAGAGAGAGAGAGAGAGAGAGAGTGTAAAACAATTTTATCCAAAGAAAGAAAGGCCATTGATGTGGGAGAGAGTGTATAGCAATGAATGGAGTTGGAGGGAAGAGATATCTGAGGGACTGAAGGGAGAAAAAGGAAGAGAGAAATAATGTAATTATATTATAATTAAAATAAAAACACTGACTGTATTGAGAAAAGTAATTGTTTTGGAATAGAATCCTGAATTGTGCATCATAATTAAGTAAAACCTTTAGGTGAAATGGAGAAAAGAGAAGTAAGAAGAAAGTAGAGGAGGAGAAAGAAGAAGAGGAAGAGAGGGAGAAGTGGACAGAGGGAAGAAAGGAAAAAGAGAAGGGAAGGAAGGAGGAAGCTGACTTGTAGAAAGATATCCAAGTTTGCCAGTCTTTTGGAGCTCAAAAGAAGAGGAAGGGGGGAAAGAAAAGAAGGAGGAAAGAAAAGGAAGAGGAGGAGCAGAAAGAGGGAGTTGAGAGAGAATCTGAGTCTTAGAGAAGTTATTAGGGCTTTCAGACTAAGTTAAAGATTCCAGAATTCTTCTTCAAAGGCATGGAAGAACCACTGTACATGTAAGCAGGAGCATAACAAGATAAGATTCACTTTCAAAACCAGCCTTCAACATTGCAACATGGAGAAGAGGCTGGGGTAGGGCAACAGGACAGCCATCCATCTTGCTGTTGGGGAGCTGTTACAGTAATCTAGAGGGAAGATGGTAAAAGCTTGCATTAAACTAATGGTAGAGAAGATGGCAAAAATTTGGACAAATACTAGAGCTATCTTAGAGATAAAATAAATGGTATTTAACACTACAGGTGGTTGAAAATGCCATATATAAATCTACTGTTAAGTTTAGTACAACTGTAATTTTAAAAAAGTTTGAATAGAGGCATCCTATACTGGGGGGAAGGAGATAATGCACCTCCCAGAAGTCATAAGTTATTGAACAAAAATCTTAGTGCCAGACATAAGATGGGTTCCTTTGAGTTATCTGTCATGGACATCCCAACAACTCTCCTAAACAAGATGGAGTATTGCCACCACTCTTAGTTACATACCAGAATTTGGTGGCAAGACCCTGTGGAAACATCATACTCATTGGTCACACAATATGGAAAAGTCACACTGAAACTCACCTGGAAACTTACTCTTTGCTGGATAGTTTTCTGGAAGATACTATACAGGCTGCTGTGGGGAGAAAAGTCAGAAAGATACAGTAATGACCACCCTAGCAATGTGCAACAGTGCCACAAATATTATATGGAAAACCAACAGCTTTCTAACTGGATTTAAGGACCATCCACTAGAGGAAACTCATGTTTGGCACTATAAGCTAAAAGTATGTGGTGGTAGGTCATAGGCCTTAGAGGTGAGAATACTACTATTATTTTGGACATTATATTAAATGACCTTCTAAACATGTCTCTTTATGCTAATCAATTAATATACATTTAAGTCATCATCAGAAAAGCTTCTCTATAAAATGGATGGCCATTAATACCGAGAGTCACAATTGGTCATAGGAGGAAATGCTGAGTTTAAAATGAGCCATCTACAAATTCTCATGTTTAAGGCTCAGGGTACATCATTGAAAAAGTGAAAAGATTTTAAGAAAAAGGTTGGGAAGAGTACCCAAAAAAGTGTCTCCTGGACATGTCATGGCGATTGAACTCACAAAGTCACTGTAGTTGTAGTCCCCTGCATAAAACCTGCACATAATTGGGGTCTCCAATATTTCATCATGGAAAGGGGAAAGGATCATGAGGCCCACCCCTTCCTGAGGGATTGTTGACAGTGTTGACTGAGCAAAAAAATGTCACTTTCTTTAGTAGTGTAGCCACTGGTAAGTTGTGCATGCACCAAAAAAATAACCTCCTACCATGTTCATGTAAACAAACATTTTTAAATTTAATAGGGCACACAGACAAAAACTCTGAAAGTAGGAGGAGACTTTATAGGTAAGGAAAGGGTTTTAGCAGGAGAAAAATAGGGAATGAAACAAGATAATAAAGGGTAAAGATGATTAAAGCTCATTATATAAATATATATTATAAGCTGTAATTATAGATGTAAATTATATAAGCTGTCAAAGAATGCATTTTGCAGGAGTGTTTTGTTAGGTAAGAATGAAATGATAAAATATGGAGGACGTGGCATATCAGATGTTAACTCTTAAGTAGATGTTTTACTGGTACACTGTACTAGTCATTCTTCTGTTGTAAGAAAACACCGTGAATCACAGATAAAGGAGAAAGAGATTATTTTGGATAGAATCCATAATGGCAAGGAAGGCATGGTAGTGAGCAGCAGGAGCAAAAGTTGGCTGGTCACACTTTATCCACATGTGAAACAGAGAGAGAAGCTGGAAGCTAGGCAGTGTAACACATATGTAATTGGATGGATGATGGTATCATTCACAAATAAAGAGAAACTGAAAATAAATTAGAAAAAAAATGTTATCAAGGCTGGGAAATGTCTCCTTTGGTAAGTGCCTGCTGCACAAATATTAGGATCTGAGTTCTGGATACTCAGCACCCTTGTAGAAGTTCACATTGGTACAAGTCTATAATCTCCACTCTGAGAAGGTAAGTACAGGTGGACCCCTGGAGGTTCTTGGACAGTCAACCTAGCAAAATCAATGAGCTACAAGTTCAGCAAATATCCTGTTTCAAAAATTAAGTAAATAAATGAAGTAGAAGGGTCTGAGGAGATGGCTCAGTGTATGATAGCAGCTACTTTTAAAACAAGAAGGCCATCACTGAATCACCAGCAGACACACAAAAAGCAATGTCTATGGCACCTTGTACCGGCAATCCCAGTGTCAGAAAGCAGAGACAGATCCCAGGAACACATTGGCTAGCTAGCCTAGCCAAATCATGAACTTCTGGCTCAGTAAAACAAACAAACAAAAACAAACAAACAAAAACACTGTCTCAGAAAAATAAGATGGGGGATCCTTGCGGTTTTTATCTGTGCCAAGAGCTGACCCTGTGCCACAGCTCTCCATACCCAGGTCCCACTGAGGGAGAACTGGTCTCCCAGGAGTGCTGACACACCTGTGAGCACAGGTAGGACCATCACTTCTGCTCTGAAGGACATGCTCAGAGCCCTCAGGACACAGGCACTGAGGAAAAGCCTGGGACAGAATCATTCTAGTTTCTATCTGCATCTAGAACTGCCTCTATACAACAGCTCTCTATACCCAGATCCTACTGGGAGAGAGCAGGACACACCTGAGAGCACAGGTACAACCACTGTGGGATCTTAGAGAACATATGATGACCACTGAAAGGCCTTGTCAGGAATGTGTGCCCTGGGGACTTTCTGATAAAGGGATGTGAAAGGATGTGATGAACACTCCCTTCCCCAGAATAACCCAACACCACAAATTTCACAAGAAACCCTGACCGCAGGTTTCACAAGAACCCCTGACCACAAGTAGGACCAAAAATTTTCCAGTTCCTCTTTCTGAGTTCCCCCTTAAAACTGTATAAATACTTGTGCTTGGAGTGTTGGGGTTGCCTCTGCTCTGATGGCAGGATGACCCCAAAGCATTGGATCATTAAACTTCTTGCTTGTTGCATCGATCTCCGTCTCTGTGTTTCTGTGAGTAGGACATCCTGGATGTAGATGTAAGGCTCATTGGATCTTACATTTGGTGCATTGTCCTGGAAAGTCCTTCTCACGGGACCAGTGACTGGAGACTGGAGGACCGCTCCAGCAGGTACTGCAGTTGTGTTTTCTGTGCTCATCCTGTCTGTATTTCTCTGTTTTCTCTGACTCTACTTGGCCGCTGATCAGCTTGGTTTTGATTGTGAAGCTCTGCAAAGGAGTCACTTGACTGGGTTAGCCAGAAGTGGTGGGTAGACGTGCCGTAATGCTTGTCTATGGGAATCCTGGAGAATGCTCTAGACTCCCAGTGGGAAGTCAAAAGGATTCGACTTCATGAGAGATCTCTGGTGAGAAGACCTCTACCAAGTTATTCAGTGTTTCAGGATGCATTGGTATTTTACTTTCTGTTTTTTCTGTTTGTGTGTGGCCTGGGACTGACATTATTTTTGGACAGAAAGGAGCAGACTGCTTCAACTCCCTTGGGCTTTACCCTGAAACATTGGAGTGAAATAAAAACCAGGGCTCATAACTTGTCTGTTGATGTTCAAAAGGACAAATGGACCATGCTTTGTTCTTCTGAATGGCCCACATTTCAGGCAGGGTGGCTGGCGGGAGGATCTTTCTCCCTCCTCACCATACAAGCAGTCAAGAAAAAGATCTTTGGGATCCACTCAGCAAGCCATCCTGAACAGTTCCCCTACGTCATTGCGTGGGAAGATCTAGTCATTCACACACACACACACACACACACACATACACATACACACACACCCATCTTGGGTCCTTTCCTTTGTTCTGCCTCCAGGGCTCAAGCAGATTTGGGCTCTGCAAGACAACTCTTGGAAGGAAATAATTTCCTCCAGTCAAGATACTGATTTGCTCCTTTTAGACCCTCCACCTCCATATTGCCCCCCCTCCATTTTCAGGCATTGGGTCCTTCTGCTCCTCCAGCATCAGAGGGCCTGCCTGCCCACCCTTCCTTA
Organism: Mastomys coucha; assembly: GCF_008632895.1. Lineage (NCBI taxonomy): Eukaryota > Metazoa > Chordata > Mammalia > Rodentia > Muridae > Mastomys > Mastomys coucha. The sequence goes on from NW_022196902.1 coordinate 24,077,470, forward strand.
CCAATAGGCGGAGCTGGAGGACCTGCCCTAGGAATGAGGAGCTGGCACGGGGTGTTGATAAACACCTGTACTGTGTTGCCACTCCGGGTATATGGGCCTCCCAATGACCAAGGTTGTCAACCACTCCAGTATTGGCCCTTTTCTTCTGCTAACCTCTACAACTGAAAGTCTCAGAATCTCCTATTCTCTGAAAATTCCCAGAGTCTGACTAACCTGGTAGAGTCCCTCCTTTTTACCCATCAGCCTACATGGAATGATTGTCAATAGCTCCTACAAGCCCTCTTTACTACTGAAGAAAAACAGCTCATCCTACTGGAAGCTAGGAAGAATGTCTCCAGGGATGACAGCGCCCTTCCCTCCTGCCTGCAGATATAGATGCAGGCTTCTCATTGGCTAGACCTGACTGGGACTTCAATACTTCAGAAGGTAGAGAGTACTTGAAAGTTTACTGACAAGCTCTGATGACAGGTCTCAGAGGAGAAGCACGCCACCCCAACAATTTGACTAAGGTAAGGGAAGTGGTGCAAGGGCTGAATGAATCTCCCTCAGTCTTCTTAGAGAAACTCATGGAAGCCTTTCACCAATTTATCCCCTATGATCCTAGCAGTAAAGAGCATAAAGCGACATACTGTCGGCTTTATTGAGTGTAGGCAACAGTTACTGTCACCTTTACTGATAAATCTAGCAGAGATATCAGGAAAAAGTTGCAGAAACTTGAAGAATTACAGGACAAGTCCTTGAGAAGTGCAAGTAGCTGAGAAGGTATATCATAACTGAGAGTCGGAAGAAGGAAGAGAGGAGAGAAAGCAGAAGGAACAGAAGGCTAGAGAGCTCAAAAGAGAGAAGACACAAGAGAACCTCCACAGGATCTTAGCCACTGTAGTTAGAGAAACTAGAGAACCTAGTAAGACAGTACCTGCCAACAGAAGAGAGCACCTTGCTAGGAGCTAATGTGCTTACTGTAAAGAAAAAGATCATTGGATGAAAGATTGTCCCAAGGAAAAGAAGAAGAGATCCTATGCCCCTGAAAGGAGACCACCAAGCCTTAAGGGGCTGGCTGTGCAAGAAGATCCCCTCCCTGAACCCAAGATAACCCTTAAAGTGGAGGAGAGTTTCTGGTGTGTAGGCAGCCGCTCGGAAGATGGAGGCGGCAGCAGCAGCGATAGATGATTCCACTGAGCATGCGCCCCTCCCAAGTGGGCTCATGCAGGTGTCTCCCAAGCAGGTGTATGCTAATGAGGTGATTGCCGGGGAACCAATCCAGGAGAACCACGAGAGCTCGGGCTCGAGTATATAAGGAGCTGGGCAGTCAGGGCCACTACACAGAAGCAAGAGTAAGAGCCGCAGCACCTAGAAGCAAGAAGAAGCAGTAACACCAAGAAGAGCCGTAACACCTAGAAGAGCTGTAACACCTAGAAGAGCTGTAACACTTAGGAACCTAGGAGAGCTGTAATACCTAGGTACCTAAAAGAGCTGTAATACTTAGGAACCTAAAAGAGCTGTAACACAAAAGAAAATTCCTGAGTAAACCGCGAGAGAAGGCTCGGTGTTCTGTCATTATTGCTGCAGTCCGGCAAGCAAGGAGCCATACATTTGTGGATACAGGGGTCCAACACTCAGTCCTATTGCAAATGGACTGACTAATTTCCAATAAGAAGTCTTGGGTTCAGGGGGCCACAGGAAACAAACAATACTCATGGACTACCTGGAGAACAGTGGACCTTGGTATGGGCCGGGTATCCCATGTGTTCATTGTTATTCCTGAATGTCCCTATCCCCTGCTGGGGAGATACCTCCTCACTAAGATGGGGGCCCAAATCCATTTCCTCTCTGGGGGACCATAAGTCAAGGGCCAACAGGGAGAGCCTATCTAGGTATTAACCATGAAGTTAGAAGATGAATATAAATTGTTTGAAGATGGGAGTTAAAAGGCTAAATATTCGGACTGGTGGTTGCAGATTTACCCAAAGGCATGGGCAGAAACTGCAGGGATGGGGAGACCCAAAAATTGGCCCCCATCCATGTAGACATGAAAGCCAAATCCAGCCCAATAACATTCTGCCAGTATCCTATGTCCAAGGAGGCTCAAGATGGGATCTGACCCCACATTCTATGCCTCCTCCAGCTGGGGATTCTGCAGAAATGTCAGTCTGCCTAGAACATCCCACTCCTCCCTGTGCAGAAACCTGGGACCAATGACTATCAGCCCATCCAGGACCTTAGGGAAGTGAACAAGTGGGTGAACGACCTCCACCCAATGGTCCCCAACCCAAATAACCTGTTGAGTTCTTTGCCTTCCTCCAGAACTTAGTACACAGTTCTGGACCTCAAGGGTGCCTTTTTCTGCCTGACCTTAGCCACCAAGAGTCAGGAATACTTCACCTTTGAATGGAAGGACCCAGACTCAGGCATGACAGGTCAACTCACCTGGACTCACCTGCCTCAGGGCTTTAAGAACTCCCCCACCATCTTTGATGAGGCCCTACACCAAAATTTGGCCATGTTCCAGGCAGCCAACCCTCAGGTAACTCTGTTGCAATACGTAGATGACCTCCTTTTGGCCACTTCCAGCAAAAAACTGTGCTTAGAAGGAACAAAAAGCCTTCTCACTGAACTAGGAGAATTGGGCTACTGCACCTCAGCTAAGAAGACCCAAATCTGCAGCCAGCAGGTTAGTTATCTGGGGTATCTGCTTAAAGAGGGAAAGAGGTGCCTGTCAGAGGCTAGAAAAGAAACTGTGTTCCATATTCCCCAACCCATTAACCAAAAACAAGTCAGAGAGGTTTTGGGTACATCAAGTTTCTGTCGCCTATGGATACTTGGATTCACTGAGATGGCAGCTCCATTATACCCACTCACCAAAACAAGCAGCCCTTTGTCTGGGGAGAAAAAGAACAATGGGCCTTTGACACCATTTAGATAGCCCTAATGTCAGCCCCTACACCAGGTCTCCCAGATGTGACCAAGCCCTTCCACCTGTTTGTGGCAGAAAATAGGGGTATAGCAAAAGCAGTCTTGACCCAGAAACTGGGACCATGGTGGCAGCAGGGTGGCCCGCCTGCCTGCAGATCATGGCCATGGTTGCTGTACTGGTTAAAGATGAGGACAAATTAACTATTGGACAGGACTTGGTGGTATCTGCTCCACATGCTCTGGAGGGCGTAGTTTGCCAGCCACCCAACTGGTGGCTCACCAATGCTTGTATGACTCACTATCAGACTCTGTTGCTCAACTCTGACAGAATCACATTTGCACCCCTGGTGGGCCTGAACCCAGCCACCTTGCTTCCAGATCCTGACCTTGAGCCTCCCATCCATGACTGTCAGCAAGTGCTTTCTGAAGCACATGGCTGGCACAAAGATCTGTCTGATCAGCCCCTGGCAGACGATGAGGCTACTTGGGTCACTGATGGGAGCTGTTTCCTGGAAGAAGGAAAGTGGAGAGTGGGTGCTGCCATGGTAGATGGACAATGAATTGTGTGGACACAGGCTTTGCCTGAATGAACCTATGCTATTGCCACAGCACATGTTCATGGTGCCATCTACCAGCAGCAAGGACTACTAACCTCTGGAGGAAAAGAAATCAAGCACAAACCTAAAATTCTAGACTTCTTAAAAGCCCTGAACAAGCCAGCAAAAGTGAGTATCATATACTGTCTGGGCCACCAGAATAGTGACTCCTCTGTCTCCAGAGGAAATAACTTGGCAAACCAGGAAGCCAGGCCAACAGCCTTGAGAGTTGCCCCAGTGATGGTGGTCCAAGACCCAGAACCACCAGGACCCAAGCTCCAGTACTCTGCTGAAGATCTGGTAGTCATCTCAAAGTGGTCCTAACAACCACTTTGATCAGGAGAAAGAACCCTGGTATGTGCCATCAGGAAAGAAGATTCTACCAGAGGAACAACTGCAGATAATGATAAAACAAATGCATCAATGGATCCACCTGGGGGTAAGCAAGTTAATTCAAACTGCCTTAAGATCTAAGTATTATATTCCAGGACTGAAACACCTGGTGGAACAAATAGTTCATA
>NW_022196902.1:24081605-24094094 GCF_008632895.1 Mastomys coucha
AAGCAAAGCTAACCCCAGTAAGAGACCTCAGGGAGATAAGCTGGGAGCCTACTGGGAAGTGGACTTCACTGAGATTAAACCAGGCAACTACAGCTACAAATATCTTCTAGTTTTCATAGACACTTTCTCAGGATGGGTAGAAGCCTTCCCTACCAAGCAAGAGACCGCAAGAGTGGTAGTCAAGAAGATACTAGAAGAAATTTTCCCCTGATTTGGAGTGCCTGAGGTAATCAGGTCTGATAATGGCCCTGCCTTCATTGCCAAGGTAAGCCATGGAGTGGTCAGGTACCTAGAGGCTGATTGGAAACATCATGGTATTTACAGACCTCAAAGCTCAGGACAGGTAGAGAGGATAAATAGAAGTCTTAAAGAGAGCTTGACTAAAGTGACCATGGAGACTGGCACAGACTGGGTGGGGCTCCTTTCCTTGGCCTTGCTTAGAGTCAGAAACACACCCTCCAGTTTCAGTCTGATTCCTTTTGAAATCTTGTATGAGACTCCTGCTCCCCTGACTTTTCTGGGAAATATCCTTGAACTCATTTGTCATACTACACCAGGTTAAAGGGCCTACAGGTAGTACAGAAAGAAGTCTTGTCACAACTGACAGCTGCCTACAAACCTGGTACCCCTAAGATCTCACATCAATTCCAGGTTGAGGATTCACTCTATGTCAGGTGACAATGCACCCAGACTCTCGAGCCCTGTTGGAAAGGACCCTATTTAGTACTGTTAACTACCCCAATGGCTGTCAAGGTGGACAGGATCACTGCCTGGATACACGCCTTGAATGTGAAGCCTGCTCCCTCCACTGAAACCAGAATTCCAGAAGATCACCCTACCTGGAAGGCCCAGTCTACACAGAACTCTCTGAAGCTGAAAATCATCAGAGAGCCCAAAGATGCAGGTCCTCTCCCTGGTACTGTATCTTAGTATTTTTTCCTTGTGATCTCTTATCCTCAGCTGTTACCATCCTGCAGTAACATTAAACAGTGGGTAACCTGGAAAAATGAAGTTAGAAAGGAGAGCAGCTGCTAGAGAGAGTTAGAGATAGGATAGAGTGGCCACAGACATACCTACCCACGTGGAAGGGTAAAAAATTAGATGGGAGGCATTACTGCTCAGCCATCTTGGTTCTTTAATAATAATCCTTTGTTCTCCCAACAGATATATTACCTGGGCCAAAAACCCTTCCCCCAAAATACGTCAGTGTAACAGTCCAATCAGTGACTTCCTTGTTACTCTGTGGGGGTGGAGCTTCTGAAGGTAACTGGAACCAGGTTTCGCTCAACAGGTGGGCAGCTGCAGCCCTGGGGCCCAAGTGGTTGCTGTTTTACTGTCCGGGCTTTGGGGAGGGAGTCCACACTCAGCCCTCGTCAGCAATGCAACCTAACCTGGCTAGTGATAAACGGGATAGGAGACACTATTTGGAGTCTATCTAAGATCATCACCCCATATACCTGGTGGCCTGACCTTTTTCCAAATGTTTATAAGTTGGCTTTAGGAGTCCCAGCCAACTGGGACCTAGAAGGGTACTTTGATACTCAGACCACTCCTTCAACACTTGGGCAGCCTGGGCTAGAACCATGGGGAGGTTGCTCTACCAAAGATTGGAGGAACATGCTGAGGGCTCTTCCTTTGTATGTTTGCCCTGGGTTCCACCAAGATCAGTCCCTAAACCCCACGTGTGGAGGAAAGGCAGAATTTTTTTTTTGTAAGAATTAGGGCTGTGAGACCACAGGAGATGTCTCATGGGGCCCTCCTCCGTTTGGGACTATATCAAAGCATCCGCAAATTATACCATCAGAAAATAAGGAGCCAGGGAAATTTGAGTTGGAAAGATATCCCCAAATGCTCAGGATGGTGTCACCCATGTTGAATCACATTCACTAAACCAGGAAAGCATGCCTTAGATTGGACTAGGGGCTATACCTGGAGTCTTAGAATTTTACAAAGAGAGATATGATGATGGACTATTGTTCACTACTAAACTAAAGGTCAAGATCCCCCTTAGGCCCCAATAAAATCCTGGCTCCCATCAAACCCCCTATTAAAGCTCCTCAGCCTTCTCCCACCACATCAATCCCAGGATACCCCAGTATACCAGAAAAGCAAGACTCTGATTTAAAATCACATCTCATAATGATGATAGAAGACTTTAAGAAAGGCATAAATAACTCCCTTAAAGAAATACAGGAAAACACAGGTTAAACAGCTATAAGTACTTAAAGAGGAAACACAAAAATCCCTTAAAGAATTATAGGAAAGCCGGGCAGTGGTGGTGCACACCTTTAATCCCAGCACTTGGGAGGCAGAGGTTGGTGGATTTCTGAGTTCGAGGCCAGCCTGGTCTACAGAGTGAGTTCCAGAACAGCCAGGGCTACACAGAGAAACCCTGTTACAAAAAAACAAAAAACAAAAAACAAAACAAAAAAGAATTACAGGAAAACACAATCAAACAGGTAAAAGAATTAAACAAGACCATCCAGGACCTAAAAATGGAAATGGAAACAATAAACAAATCACAAAGGGAGACAATACTGGAAACAGAAAACCTAGGAAAGAGATTGGGAGTCATAGATGCAAGCATCAACAACAGAATACAAGAGATAAAAGAGAGAATCTCAGATGCAGAAGATACCATAGAAAACATTGACACAACAGTCAAAGAAAATGCAAAATGCAAAAAGCTCCTAACCCAAAACATTCAGGAACTCCAGGACGCAATGAGAAGATCAAACCTAATGGTAACAGGTAGAGAAGAGAATGAAGATTCCCAACTTAAAGGGCCAGTAAATATCTTCAACAAAATTTTAGAAGAAAACTTCCCTAAACTAAAGAAAGAGATGACCATAAACATACAAGAACCCCATTGAAATCCAAATAAACTGGGCCAGAAAAGAAATTCCTCCTATCACATAATAATCAAAACACCAAATTCACAAAACAAAGAAAGAACATTAAAAGCAGTAAGTTAAAGGTCAAGTAACATATAAAGGCAGATCTGACAAATTACACCAGACTTCACAATAGAGACTGTGAAAACTAGAAGATCCTGGGTAGATGTGATACAGACCCTAAGAGAACATAAATGCCAGCGCAGGCTACTATACCCAGCAAAACTCTCAATTACCATAGATAAAGAAAGAAAGACATTTCATGACAAAAACAAATTTACACAATATCTTTCCACAAATCCAGCCCTGCAAAGGATGATAGATAGGAAAAGTCCAACATAAGGAGGGAAACTACACCCTAGAAAAAGCAAGAAAGTAATCTTCTTTCAACAAGCCCAAAAGAACATAGCCACACAAACATAATTCCACCTCTAACAACAAAAAAGCCAGGAAGCAACAATAACTATTCCTTAATATCTCTTAACATCAATGGAATCAATTCCTCAATAAAAAGACATAGACTAACAGACCAGATACTCATAAACAGGACCCAGCACTTTGCTGCATACAGGAAATGCACCTCAATGACAGACAGATACTACCTCAGAGTAAAAGGCTGGAAAAAATTTCCAAGCAAATGGTCCCAAGAAACAAGCTGGAGTAGGCATTCTAATATTGAATAAAATCGACTTTCAACCAAAAGGAATCAAAAAAGATAAGGAAGGGTGCTTCATGCTAATCAATGGAAAAAATCTACCAAGGTGAACTCTCAATTCTGAACATCTATGCTCCAAATCCAAGGGTACCCACATTCATAAAAGAAACTTTACTAAAGCTCAAAGCACATATTATACTTCACACAATAATAGTAATAGACTTCAACACCCCACTCTCAGTAATGGACAAATCATGGAAACCAAAAAGTAACAGAGACATAATTAAACCAACAGAAGTTATGAACCAAATGGACTTAACAGATATCTATATGACATTTCACTCTAAAACAAAAGAATATACCTTCTTTTCAGCACCTCATGATACCTTCTCCAAAACTGACCATATAATCGGTTAAAAAAACAGACCTCAACAGATACAAGAAGATTGAAATAATCCCATGCATCCTATCAGATCACCGTGGGCTAAGGATGGTTTTGAATAACAACAAAAACAACAAAAAGTCCACATACATATGGAAGAGTTAAACAATGCTCTACTCAATGATAACTTGGTCAAGGAAGAAATAAACAAAGAAATTAAGCTTTTTAGAATTTAATGAAAATGAAGGCACATTGTACTCAAATGTATGGGACACAATGAAAGCAGAGCTAAGAAGAAAACCTATAGCTCTGAGTGCTTTCAAAAAGAAACTGGAGACAGTATACACCAGCAGCTTCAAAGCACACCAGAAAGCTCTAGAACAAAAAGAAGCAAATACTGAAGAGGAGTAGATGGTAGGAAATAATTCAACTCAGGGCTGAAATCAACCAAGTAGAATCAAAAAGAACTACATAAAGAATCAACAAAACCAGGAGCTGGTTCTTTGATAAAAATCAGCAGGATAGATAGCCCCTTAGCCAGACTACCTATATGGCACAGAGACAGTATCCAAATTAATAAAATCAGAAGTGAAAAGTGAAATATAACAACAGAAACTGAGGAAATTCAAAAAAAATCATCAGATCCTACTCATCAGATCAAATACTCAACAAAACTGGAAAATCTGGATGAAATGAACAATTTTAGAGATACTAGCTACTAAAGTTAAATCAGGATCAGACAAACCATCTAAACAGTCCTATAACCCCTAAAGAAATACAAGCCATTAAAAGTTTCCCAATTTAAAAAAAGCCTAGAACCAGATAGGTATAGTACAGAATTTTATCAGACATTCAAAGAAGATGTAATACCAATATTCTTAAAACTATTCCACAAAATAGAAACAGAAAAAACACTACCCAATTCATTCTATGAAGCCACAGTTCTGCTGATATCAAAATCACACAAAGACCCAAGAAAGAGAACTTCAGACCATTTTTCCATTATGAATATCAATGCAAAAATACTCAATACAATCTTCACAAACAGAATCCAAGAACACATCAAAGTGATCATTCACCATGATCAAGTAGGTTTCACCCCAAGATGAAGGGATGGTTCAATATATGGAAATCCATCAACATAATCCACTATATAAACAAACTCAAAGAAAAATCTAATGATCACTTCATTAGATGCTGAAAAAAGACGTGACAAAATTTAACATCCCGTAATGGTAAAAGTCTTGGAAAGATTGAGAATTCAAAGCCCATACCTAAATATATACAGAAAATCGGCAGCCAACATCAAACTAAATGGAGAGAAACTTAAAGCAGTCCTACTAAAATAAGGAACTAGACAAGATTACCTACTCTCTCTCTACCTATTCAATATAGCCCTTGAAGTCATAGCCAGAGCAATTAGACAACAAAAGGTTGAAGGGATACAAATTAGAAAGGAAGAAGTCAAAATATCACTATTTGCATATGATAGGATAGTATATTTAAGTGACCCCAAAAATTCCACCAGAGAACTCCTTAACCGGATAAAGAACTTCAGCAAAGAGGATGTATATAAAATTAACTCAAAAAAAAAAAATCAATAGCCTTCCTATACTCAAAAGGTGAAAGGGCTGAGAAAAAAATTAAGGAAATGACATCCTTCACGATAGCTATAAACAATATAAAATATCTTAGTGTGATGACTCTAACCAAAGAAGTGAAAGATCTGTATGACAAGAACTTCAAATCTGTGATGAAAGAAATTGAAGAAGACTTCGGAAGATGGAATGGTCTCCCATGTTCATGGATTGACAGAATTAATTAGTAAAAATGGCCATCTTTCCAAAAGCAATCTACAGATTCAATTCAATCCCCATGAAATTCCAACTTAATTCTTCATAGAGTTAGAAAGAGCAATACTTGAAGTCATTTGGAATAATAAAAAACCCAGGATAGCAAAATCTATTCTCAACAATAAAAGAACATCTGGGGGAATCACCATCCCTCTACTGCAGAACAATAGTGATAAAAATTGCATGGTATTAGTACAGAGACAGGCCGGTAGATCAATGGAATAGAATTAAATACCCAAAAATGAACCCACATACCTATGGTTACTTGGTCTTTGACAAAGGAGCTAAAATATCCAGTGGAAAAGAAGACAGTATTTTCAAAAAATGATGCCAGTTCAACTGGCTGTCAACATGAAGAATGCAAGTTGATCTATTCTTATCTCCCTGTACAAAGCTCAAGTCCAAGTGGATCAAGGACCTCCACATAAAACCAGATATACTGAACCTAATAGAAGAGAGAGTAGGGGAAATCCTCAAACACATTGGCATGGGGGAAATTTTCCTAAACAGAACACCAATGGCTTATGCTCCAAGATCAAGAATCGACAAATGGGACCTCATAAAATTGCAAAGCTTCTGTAAAGCAAAGGACATTGTCAATAGAACTAAATGGCAACCAACAGATTCGGAAAAGATCTTTACCAATCCTACATCTGATAGAGGAGGAATATCCAATATGTACAAAGAACTTAAGAAGTTAGACTACAGAAAACCAAATAACCCTATCAAAAAAATGGGGAACAGAGCTAAACAGAGAATTCTCAACTGAGGGAACTCAAATGGCCAAGAAGCACATAAAATGCTAAAGTTTGAGTGGGTTAAACTATCAGAAACTTGTTGTGTCACAGTGTAGGGGATAAAAATCCAAAATCAAGATACTAACATGGTCATATTCCCTCCAAAATGTTCTCGGAGAGGATCACTCTTTGTCTCTGGTGCCATCAAACATTCTGTGACTTGTGATGGCATAATTCCACCCTCTTCCTGTAGTCACATCTCTAGCTTTCTTCACTGTTTAGATATCTCTTTCATGACAGGATATTTTCCTCCTTATGTCTCCATTTTCTTAAAAGGAAATCAGTCACATTGGATTAGAGCCTAACCTACTGAAGGGTAACCTCATATACCTTTTTACACTTTCAATGGCTCTATTTCTAAAAATCACTTTGTATTCACAAGTACTGAAGACTCAAACTTAACATCTCTTTCTTGAGAGTTTCTACAATTCAACCTATCATACGAACCATGAATGCTACTAGAAATGTGTGTGCACTTACAGGTGTAGCCACAGGACAATAGGGTGTGTGTGTTTTCCTATGAGTTAGTATCATTCCTTGATTCTGCTTCCTGGTTTATGTTCTCAGTGGTTGTTTGAACAGCCTTTATGCTGTCCCATGATCCCATACACAATGAGTAATGGACCATTTCTGGGTTCTCACTTCCATTTTTAATGAACACTGACACTAATTAACCAACAGTAACATGTAGCTGGTCTTGGCTATACTCAACCCTCATTGAGGTCATAGGGGTGTCAGTAATGTAATTTATTACCAAGTAAGGCATGTTCCAAGACTCTCATGGTGAGGATCACTTTGCAAGTGCCAAAGCCGTGCAAGACAGGCTTCTCTTGGTAAGGTAGCATGCTTCATAGTTCCTGGCCTTGGCTTAATGATGCATCAATGTCATAATGACTCCAATGGAATACTGCAAAGATTTTCTAAACACACTACTATCTGCTGGGAGGGACAGAGGGCCACTGTCTGAAGGTCTACTGCTTCAAGATAAGAAGCCACATTGAGACCCTCTGAGAGATCAGAACAGCATTGTGTTCTGATGTTCAGTATTTGCCATAAATTCTTTCTTCAACTGGCAAGTCATACCTCAAGATGGAAAAAAAAACTAAAAAAGACAGTATTAAAGATCTCTGTTTAGGAGAATGGCAGGCACCCAAGCCATTGTGTGTCCTGCAATGAGGTCACCCCGGCAGCCTGCTTTAAGACACAACGCTGTCTGCACTCCCTGTGAACTCTACCAAATTAGCTTTATATGATGAAGCCGTCTTGCTTCTCTAGAAAATCAAAGTAGCTGGACTGAGTCCCAGTGCTCTGTAGATAACCAGTCACAGGGTACGCTTGCACCCTGCCGTGCCCCAGTACATCATGCTGCGGATTCCTCTGTACTTCTCATTTGATTTCCATAGAGGGAACTTGGGTTCACATATTTCCCTGTGTTATCTGTGCTAATCTGTACACTCCACTCCCCTTACAGTGGGTCTGGAACTGTGTAACATTGTTTTTCTCATGTATGGAGCTACTGTTCCTAACGGAGTCCTTTTATCCTTCCTATAATAACCTTTGTAATAGTAACAACACCTCCTTGTAACACTTAAAATGCTTTCCTCACAAGGACAGAGTGACAAGGGAATGTATGTCAATATATTCTTAAATGACATTGGAATTGTGAGAAGTCACAAGACTGCTTAAGCAAAATAAGTAACGGAGTGAAATGATGTATTAACATAAAAATGGAAGAGAATGATGCAAATTAGAATGAATTTGAACTCTCTAGTCATGAGACACATTATTGATGTTTCTTTTTCCACCTTCTCAATTCATATAAACTAGAATGGCTCTCTACTCATTACCATAAGTACGAATGTATAATAAATACGACCATAAAGGAGAGAAATTAACTATACATATACACATACACACACATATATATATGTATATGTATACTGAATATGTGTGTGTGAGAGAATGTGTATCTGTGTGTGTGTGTGTGTGTGTGTGTGTGTGTGTGTGTGTGTGTGTTCCTGAGTGTAAGTATATGTACCACATGAATTCAGAAGCCTCCATAGGCAGATGAGGTTATTAGACCCTCTTGGACCTGAAGTGATGAATGGGTATGAGCTCCTATGAGGGTGCTGGCTCTTGGACCTGGGTCCTGTGAAAGAGCAGAAAGCCATCTCTCTACCCCCTGACTCTAAACTATCACCTCCTTCAATTCTGTAAGGTATGCTTATTACTTAGTAAATGTTGTTACTAGTCTCTAGAAGCCTTGTGAAATTGCCTTCTTGGAAATACCTTTGACTTTCATTTGTGAAAGTCACACAAACAAAACAGGCTAATTGCTTTGTCCTTGTCATCCAAGTGTTTAATCACCTCGAGTGCTCATCATACTCAAACAATTTATACCAAATGAAGTAATTCTGTTTCCACAAATTGAGCCAGCCCTCTCTGATATTATATATGATATCACTATCATATTTTTAAATGTTATTAGATATTCCTAGTTATAAAAATGGTATGTGTTTATTACAACTCCAATAAAGAGTTCTATAAGGAACAAATAATGTCCATCTAGTTGCATCCTTCCAGTCTCATCTAATGAGCAAATGAAAGGACTACACTGAAGAACAGTAAACAGCCATATAAACTAGTTGGAGGACTACCCATGATGCACTTTAAAGTAGAAGGGGGAATACAACTTTTTATCTTTACATACATGTATATATAATATAGTTATAGTGAATTTTATCCCACCACTGCTCTATGCATGCACATCTAAAATATTTGCAGCTTGTTAATACTATAAGAAATCTTTAAAGAGCTTTTTCTAGTAATCAGACATGGTATATCTTTTATTTCTGTTCAAGAGATTCCCTAAAGTGGAAGTATATCATATATCATATATCATGCTTATCATTACTAATAGGAAAAATAGAAGGGCATATAATTAGTAAACTATTAAATTAATACAATAATTACAACTCCATTTTGTGTTTCCTTGTGTACATGACCAGGGAATGCTCTCCAGATTATCCTTTTGTAAGAATGTGTTCACATTGTACAACTGATTCCCCAGTGGTCATGATCAGCTGTGCTGTTCAAGTTGAGGCTGTGTTACTTATCACTCCTCAAGTGCTTACACCATATTGCAAAAGGAAAATGACAATAATACAGGCAAAGAAGAGTGACTGCCAGTTCCTTATTAGATACAGCCCAACAAAAAGTATGCATAAGATCATATGGGAACCTGACCATCCTGCTTATAGACTACAGTGTTTACAGCAATCAAGGTCTCCCTTATTTACCACTGTAAATTTGCCTGTAAAAATCAATGGTTTCATTTATTTGTGATATTCTTTAGAATCATTCGACAAACAACAGAGCAATTTCTTTCTTTGTTGAGTTATTGTCACTGTCACCTTCCTAATATCATCACAACTTGTCATATACTAAAAAGATACACATTGATAAAAGCATGCTGCACATCATTTTATAAAGAATATTTTGTATAAAGACCATTAAATGAGTCCACAAATCATCATGAAATCTCTCCTTTTGTCTCAGTATTCTTATTATAACATAATGTTTCCAAATTTTCAGAAAAGAAAGTATATTCATCACACTTAATAATGAGAAACAAAGTCATTACTACAGAAAAGTTCAGTTTTCTCTAAATTGTAAATTTTACTCCATTTGACCCATATTTATTATTTCTTCCCCACTGAATCAGTCTTAGATATGAGAGGAACCATAATACATCGTATCAGTCACCAAAAAAAAAAAAAAATGGATATTGTAGCAATGCTCAGCACTTAGTTTTCCACATAAGATATGACAAATAGTAACAAATAATGTAAGAACTATACTGAACCAACCAAAAGAAACACTCAGGGAATTATAGAAGACTCACAGATGTGTCTGTAAGTTTTTATGTTTAGATGATTATCTATTAAAAATGTTGTCAAACAGCATTGGCAAGACCCAAAACAGCCATTTCCAACATTTAGTGACGGTATCCTCAAGGTTTTTACAGCTGGAAGAAACAGGTAAGAAATGCTTGCAACAAACTGCATAGGGTGGATTATTTCTATAATTTCAGCCCTGGAGAAATAGAAGCAGAAGAATCTGAAGTTCATGGTCACTTTGGCTACATATCAGGGTCAACACCAGGTTAGTATATGAGGGAGTGAGTCAGGGGAGAACCTGTCTCAAAAATATTAAAATAAATAAATAAAGAGGGGAAGGAGAAATGAGAAAGAAGAGGGAAGAGGAAGAAAAAGAAGGAGAAAGAAGGAAGGAAGAAGAGGAAAAGGAGAAGGGGGAAAGAAGAGGAAAAAGAAGAATAAAAAGAGGAGAGAGAGGAAAAGGAGGAGGGAGAGGAGAAAGAAACAGATAAATGTGTTTATATCCCTGAACTTAGGAACGAGTAAAATTCACAACACTGACTTCAAACAAGCAATAGGCAAGTAAGAACTTCAAAGTTATATTTCTCCTCTGTTTAACTGAATAATTGAATTGTGAGTTATAAATATGTAATAAACAGATTCGTAAAATATATACGGGAAAACTTTGTGTTTCATGTATCTGCTTATTTTATTACCTGATTCCCAATATAAAGGATTCAAAGTGGTTTACAAGGATTATGGGAATATGACAGTTCATCCCTAAATGATCATCACAATCTTTCTTTCAAGGTGCAGGGATATATGCAGAAGCAAGAACAGAAAGACTGTAATAGCTGGAGGTAGTAGATGAGTTCAAAAAAGCATCATTTTCTAGACAGAACAGAGTAGATGTATATACGAATCAACAGAGTCTGTAGCAGCATGTACAAGATCTGCACAAGCTCAAGCCAGACAAAATCCCAGCACAGAAGAAGGGAAGTAGACAAAAATTCCACTCTACCCAAGAAACTATTCAAAACTGATAGCTGCTAGGAGAGGGAAAATCAGTTTTCTTCAATGGAGTGACACTCAGAATGCCAATCATACTCCAGGAAAGCTCTAAGCTAAGGTGTAGTTGGGTAGCACAAAATGGACTCTATGTTGTTGTTTTCTGGTTGAATTTTGGGGGGAGAGAGGACAGGGTAGTGTCTTGTTTGTATGTTTTGTTTATTATTTGTTTATTTTCAAGAGCAAAAAAAGAAAACAGGAAGTCAGAGAAAGGATCTGCGAAGAGCTAAGGGAGGGGAGACAATCAATGATCAAAATATATAGTTCTGACAGTCTCAAAGGATAAATAAAAACAGTAAGATTATAAACCTGGGAATGGTGATACAAACTTGGGAAATCAAGGCGGAAGGATTTTGAGTTGGAGACTAGACCTGGGAACCTTGTCTTATAAACAAACAAAATTGGATGAGTCACAAGATGAGAGTGCACATTTTTAAGTTAATATGCTTAAGCAGAAGAGAGCAAGCACACATCCTCAAGCTGATGATTTCATTAGGATAAGACGTATTTTCTCAAACAGCTCATATTTTAAACATTTGGTCTCTAGGCAGCAGTATTCCTTTGGGAAATACTTTAGAAGGTGGGGTCTTACTAGAAGTGCATCATTAAGGGTAAGTTCTTGGAGTTATGCTTAGCTCCTCTCTGACCCCCAGAAAGTAAAGAAATTCCTCTGCCATGTGCTCCTGCCTCCACGACATCCTGCCAAGAACACTCGCTCTGGGCCAAGCAACCCCACAATGAACCTTCAGAAAACTTAAGTTGTCTATGTCTGGTATTGTGTTCACAATGACAAAAAAAGGAAAGAGGTCAGGAGTCATAGATGCAAGCATCACCAAAAGAATATAAGAGATAGAAGAGAGAATTTCAGGGGCAGAAGACACCATAGAAAACTGTGGGGAGCCGGGCAGTGGTGGCGCACGCCTTTAATCCCAGCACTTGGGAGGCAGAGGCAGGCGGATTTC
>NW_022196902.1:24098554-24116807 GCF_008632895.1 Mastomys coucha
GAACCTAGTGTCCGCGTGTCTTCTTCCCGGCGAGAGGACCACGCGGGCTACAGAAAACATTGACACAACAGCCTAAGAAAATGCAAAATTCAAAAAGCTCCTAACCTAAAACATCCAGGAAATCCAGGACACAATGAGAAGACCAAGCCTAATAATAGGTATAGAAGAGAGTGAAGACTCCCAACTTAAAGAGTCAGTAAATATCTTCAACAAAATTATAGAAGAAAATTTCCCCAACCCAAAGAAAGAGATGCCCATGAACATACAAGAAGCCTACAGAACTCCAAATAGACTGGACCAGAAAAGAAATTCCTACTGTCACATAATAATCAAAATACCAAATGCACAAAACAAAGAAAGAATATTAAAAGGAGTGAGGGAAAAGGTCAATTAACATATAAAGGGAGACCTATCAGAATTACAACAATCTTTTCATCAGGGACTACAAAAGCTAGAAGATCCTGGGCAGATGTCATACAGACCCTAAGAGAATACAAATGCTAGTCCAGGCTACTATACCCAGAAAAACTCTCAATTACCATAGGAAAAGAAACAAATGTATTTCATCACAAAACCAAATTTGTACAATATCTTTCCACAAATCCATCCCAACAAAGGATAATAGATGGAAAACACCAACACAGGAGGGAAACTACACCCTAGAAAAGGCAAGAAAATAATCTTCTTTCAACAAGCCCAAAAGAAGATAGCCACACAAACATGATTCCACCTCTAACAACCAAAATAACAGGAATCAACAATCACTATTCCTTAATATCTCTTAGCATCAATGGACTCAACTCCTCAATAAAAACTCATAGACTTACAGACTGGATATGTAAACAGGACCCAGCATTTTGCTGCTTATGGGAAATGCACCTCAGTGACAAAGACAGACGCTACCTCAGAATAAAAGGTTGGAAAACAATTTTCCAAGCAAATGATCCCAAGAAACAAGCTGGAGTAGCCATTCTAAAATCGACTTTCAACCAAAATAACACACACAACTATGATTTACATGAGAAGAGACTTTGATTTAGCAAGAGATGCATGGTTATAACAAATAAATATGTTTAAGAAGAAGTCAAGAAGGATGGGATCCACATAAACACAGTACCAGTAACACAGGCAAACTGAAGTAATGAATGCAGAACCAAATACTCCAGACTGTTCACCTCAATATGTCAAATGACCCCTCCACAAAATGGTGGTCAAGTGGAAAAGACAGGATATCAATTTGCATTTAGGTGCAGCAGATTCTAGTCAAAACATTCCAGGTCTCAAGTAATTTTGGAAGCCTGAGTATATAATGTCCTCCAAGACTTTTGCAGTCCTGGTATAGAATGAGAGCAGTCTTCAAGTTACCCATTCTTCCCAAACAAATTTGGAAAATCTATGGTATCTACCCTGGAATTGACTGAAGTAAACACATTGGAGCTTCTTTGCCAGATGCTGAAAATCTAGAGAAGAAACCCAAATAGCAACTTCATATAACAACTTAAAGTTATCAAATTACACCAGATTTTCAAAGCACTCATAGAGATTGCATTTGTTTCTCCTCCAACGCCTTCACCCTTTCTAAGACTCAAAGAATTTAAGAGTGAGTTCTGAGATTCCAAACTGTGGAAGAAGAGGACAAATGGGTACAATAGAGGATTGAAAGTACGACTGACTTAAAAGTCAATGATACAATAGAAACAGATGTATAAAAGTTGGGGTCCCAAAACATCAGAATACATGAAGTACAATCTACAAACCACAAGAAACTCAAGAAGAAAGAAGATCAAAATGTGGACACTTCATTCAGCAGGCTCTCAGTTGAGAGATGAGGGCAAACAATGGAGTTCAATGCAGTTCAATAGAAGAAAAAGATGATCCCAGGGGAATTAAGATGGAGTTATAATGGAGAATAGTCAGCGATGCCACCCAGTTCAGGCTCAGGGTGAAGGAAAGCTTGCCTGCTGGAGAAAATGATGGGCTTTCTTGATACATGTCTTGAAAGTACAGAAACTAGGCTGAGAAGCAGTTCTCAGACAGTAGAGGAAGCCGACTAGAAAGACAGAAACATCAAGGAGAACGAGGGTGATAGAGAAGTCTGTTTCAAGTCTAATGTTTATAAAGCGCAAACCTAACAGAACCTGCTCTCATCCTGCCTTCTCGCTTCCGAAACCACAGCCCCTTCTTGTCACACCTGCTAGCGCTGCCCATCGTGGCGGTGTTCAGCCGCTGTCTTGATTTTTTTGTTTCGGTGGGTTGGCTAGTGTTTGTTCGGCTTTTTTCATTATCATCCAGTCCTGCAACAAAACCTGATTTAAACACATACAGGATCCAAATCTTTATCACCCATCTCTGCTTCTGCTGTCATTATGTATCTGAATGTTTTGTGATAACCCCTTCTTTGCTACTATTCTTTTTATTTATTTATTTACTGTTTTACTCTGTGTGTGTGTGTGTGGGTGTGTATGTGTGTGTGTGTTTGTACGTGCGTGCTCGCGTGCATAAGCATGACAACAGGCATGTATACGTGTGGAGATCAGAGGACAGTTTGACTTGGCCTTCTATCATGTGTGTTCCACAGATCAAATTCAGGTCATTACGCTTGATGGCAAGCACCTTTATCCACGGAAACTGTCTCTGCCCCCTATCGTTGACATCTACCCTTGACCGTCTGTTCTGCTCTTCCAGCACCAGGGATTAACGTATGTAACCAAATATGGGATGTCATCGTCCTTTTAATCAAAGCTCTACAGCTACCTCCCTCACCCAGGATAAAATCAAAAGTGCTTTACACTTTCCTTGAATCCTTCATACTGTCTGGCCCTGTCTGTTCTGTCCTCCCAATTCCCCCAGCCTAATGGAGGTCTCCTTGTAGAATTTGCTAGTTTCTCAATGTGGGATACTGTTCCTCCACGCTTTCTTTTTGTTTCATCAGTTAGTGTTTTAAGTGTTACTTTGTAAGTATTTCTCCAATTATTGCATATTCAGAAGTAATGGCTTTCTGCTTGAGAGATAGTTTGGTGGTTAAGAACATTGGCTGAAAAAAAAAAAAAAAAAAAGCCGGGCAGTGGTGGCACACGCCTTTAGTCCCAGCACTTGGGAGGCAGAGGCAGGCGGATTTCTGAGTTCCAGGCCAGCCTGGTCTACAGAGTGAGTTACAGGACAGCCGGGGCTACACAGAGAAACCCTGTCTCGAAAAAAAATAAATCATTGGGTGCTCTTCTAGAGGATGAGGGTTCAAGTCCCATCATCCACATGGCTGCTCATAGCCTACTGTAACTCCAGACCCAGGGGATCTAGTACCCTATTCATCCATAGGCACTCCATGAACTTGGTACACAGGCATACATTCAGGCAAAGACTCATAGACAAGAAATAAAAATAATAATCTCAAAAATATTTCTTTAGAAGTAATGGCTCTCTCCAGAATTTTTCTGCATAAAACATACATTAAGTAAAGTTATTAATTTATTACTAAAACAACTTCCAATTTTTAGTAGCTCAATGAAACCAAATGTATTTATTGTTCCTACAAAACAAACAAACAAACAAACAAACAAAAGAGTCCTATTGATTGGACAGCACTTCCATAACCATCTTTCATTAGCAACCCAGGTCCACATTCATTTCCATCAGGGTTCTTCAGTGCCTTTGAATCACTGGAGTTCATGGCTATTCCTGCAGCACCTGAGTGGTATCTACAGCCACAGAGTTGTCCTTAACCAGAGGAAACCAGAACATATAGAACAGCTCTGTGTCCAAGGTGAGAGAAGAAACAGTGTAACAAACAGTGGACATCAAATACCACCTCACTCAGTCTCTGAAATATGGCAACAATATTCACTTCCCTGTGAGAAATCCCCATGAATTAAAGATCAGTACTTCTAAGTAATACAAAGGCCTCTCTGCCTGGTACTGTGGCCTATGATGTCAGCAACAATGATCTAATATCAACCAATATTACTGGGCAGAAATAGGATAGCTACAATAAAGACTCCCATTTGGAAAAGGCAAAGCTAGACCCCTCCAAGTTCCTGGTCAAACTTCTTCAGTCATGCTAAACATATTATAAAGTCCATCTTCTCAGAGGTCCTGCTCCTCAGTGCAATGGATGGATTCCTTCTCTATTGCTCACTATAACTCCTGGCTCTTTCCTCTGATGTATTCATGTGTCTTTCATCTTCAGGGTCATATTGGGAAATGGAAACTATGGCCTCACTGGGAAAAGAGGAGTCAAGAACCACTTCCTAGTTGTGCACTGTGGAGCACAAAAGACATCTTGAGACCTAGACGATGAAAGATTTAGGGTTTTGATCTAGAATTAGCCTCCCTTTGGTTATTTAATCTTCACAAGGCCCAAGGAAATTATTGGCCCATTTGCGGCTAATCAATTCCATATGAAAGACACGAACTTGTGGTTCCTTCCTAGCAGGGCTCTCAGTCCTGATTTACTACCAAGCTTTGTCTGGGTGCCTCTGTCTTCCATAGACTCACTTTTCTCCAAGGTAATCCATAAGAGGTGAGGAAAACCTTTGCCCTAGCCCAGTTTATTTTGTTTAATCAAAACATTTTACTGGTTCTTTATCCCTCAGAGACTTTTCATCCTATGTCTCAATGTTCATTTATTTAGCAACAATTGAGTTTTCTGATATTCTGATGCCTCAAAATTGGGACTAATATTTTCCTTTTCAGTTCTATTGGCACACATGTCCGTTTCTGATTTCATTTCTGTTGAGAGGAAGCCAGTGGTGGCACACCCCACCATTTTTTTTCCAATTGTTTTGGCTAGACATGCCACTCTAAAGGGCACAAGAATTGGCTTCCAAGTTATCATAGGTGAGAGAGAGTTTCTGTTTACAAGGAAGGGAGAGGGATGGTCAAAAGTTCTACCATTTTAACCCACTCTTGTGGTTACTCTTCATTGTTAACATCATTGGATTGAACACTTCGGAAAGAAATCTCCACTTATGTTTGTGAGAGCATTTCCAGGAGCTTTACTTGAGGAAGAAAGACTTCCGTCCTAAATGTGAGGGGCAACACTGAGGGGCAGGGTCCTAGACTGAGTATAGAAGAAACAGCTAGCATGACTCTGCTTCCTGACTGTGGTGTGATATGACCAGCCACCTGATACCTCCATAGCTGGAGCTACTCTCACTGGAGCCCACCCCACAACCAGAAGCCAAAATAAGCGCTTCTTGCCATACGTTGCTTTTGTTGGGTATTTTTGTAACAGCAATTAGACACATAGCAAGTACACCTTCAAAGTTTACCACTATCCTGAAGAGTGTTAAGTGGTCTGAGAACCAAATCTCAGAGACAGGAGAAAAAGCAGGCTTGAGAGGGGCTTCAGATTGTCTCCTGTAGACTGCCATTCACAGTGTCTCCTATAGCCTGACACCTACCATGGTCTGACACTCAGTGTTTTCTATAGTCTGATACTCACAGTGCCTCCTGTAGCCAGACATTTTGCTTTTTCTCAAGCAGTTCAGTAAAGCAAAGCCCATAAATTTCAAGTAAAATTAATTGTATCTCTGGATGAATTTAGGCTTCAATAGGGTTAAATGCATGTATAATCTCATTCATACATCATAGATTGACTTACTTATTTTAAGAAGAGTATATATTTAATCTTGTCCTGGCTAGCCTTATGTCAACTTGACACAACCTAGAGTCATCTGAAAGAAGAGAACCTGGATTGAGGAAATGCCTCCATAAGACCTGGCTGTAGGGTATTCTGTAAATCAGTGAATGGTGAAGGAGAGCCCAGCCCATTGTGGGTGATGCCATCCCTGGGCTGGTGATCCTAGGTTCATAAGAAAGCAGACTGAGTGCCAGGGCATTGGTGGTGTGTCTTTAATCCCAGCACTTGGGAAACAGAGGAAGGTGGATTTCTGAGTTCAAGGTCAGCCTGGTCTACATACAGATCAAGTTTCAGAGCAGCAAAGGCTAAACAGAGATAACCAGTCGAGAGAGAGAGAGAGAGAGAGAGAGAGAGAGAGAGAGAGAGGATGAGAGAGAGAGAGGGAGAGAGAGAGAGAACAGGTTGAGCAAATCCATGACAAGCAAGCCAGTAGCACCTCTCCATGGCCTCTGCATCATCTCTTGACTCCAGATCTTGCCCTGTCCTCCTTCAGTGATGGACTACAATGTAGAAGTATAAACCAAATAACCCTTTCCTGCCCATTATGGTGTTTTATCGCAGCAACAGAACCCCAAACTAAGACATAATCTATTTATATCCCTTCTCAGGGATATAAAAGCAAATTACATGGCTTTCTTAATTTAAAAATAATAACATATTTGTTAGGTATTTTTGTTCTCAGGCATGTTAAATATTTTACTCACTAATGAGAAGCTATCATTACCTTCAGTTTGCTGATGAGGTGGCCACTCGACACTATGCCCACCTCAGACTCAATGATGTGTTTCAAATGTTAAGAATCTTGGCCCACAACACAGATCTAGTAAAGAAGCCTTCCATGTTCAGATGTTGGGCTGATTCTAGTATGTGTTTCTCCTGATAGCAAATCTCTCTTCTGGCTGGACTTTTCTTGCCGTGACAAAATACCCAACAGAAACCAAAGATGAAGAATTTTTTGGGCTCCTGGTTTCAATTTGATTCCATTGCTTCTGGGTTCATGCATAGCAAGATAAAATATCATGGTAGGCCCATATGACTTGTCTCATTGCGGGTAGATGGAGACACAGAGACAAAGGATCTGAGGATAGATAGCATGTGCCCTTCAAAGGCCCAACCTCAGTGTCTCACTTTCTCCAATCAGACTCCAACTCTTTAAAGCCGTTCAACTATTCACTGGCCAGTGGACATAAGCAACATGATTCAATCTCCTTCCAGCAGCCAGCTGGGGAATGGGTCTAACACATGAGTCTTTCAGGGGCACATTTCACATCCAAACCTCAGCAACTTTGAGATTCACTTTCTGGTATTTGTGTGAGTTTCACTTAGCTACAGTTTTGCTCAAGTCTTCTCTATCAAATTATCTTTTGATAGTCTTAACTAGATCATGATCCAGTGCTTATTTAACTGAACAACTAATGAACTAATTTAGTTGGAATCTTCCATCCTTGTTTAAGTGTAAAGCCAACTGAACACTTAATGTTTGAAATGGTTCAATCTGATGGAGGAATTGGAAGCAGGGATTTCCTTTCATGTCCCTAGTTTATGGAAAGCAAAGCATCCCAAACCATATGGGAATGTCATCATGCAGAAGACCACTGAGACCCTCATCACAGCAGGGACTCAATTCTGGAATCTCTGCATCCAGTTTGTAGAAAAGGATATGCCTATCACACAATGATGGTAGTAACTGGATGGAAACCTAATGTCCCATAACCCCTCTAGTCTCTCAAAGGCAGTAAATAATGAACAAAACTGTGTCTGAATAGACACAAATCAAGAGGCAAATGTTTTGGATGCTTTTCTAGACTAAATCAGGCAAACTCTCAATTTATCCTAAAATTTTTCACGCACTTCATTCCCAAACAATTGTCTGGGCCCAGACAACCCACATAATTATCCCTCTAGCTCGCCTTTAGCTGTTGATATTTAGAATTATATGGCATTTCTAGACAATTTTTTTTCATTTTGTTTTGTCAGACAGGAAATAGCTATGTAGTCCAAGCTGCCTCCCGACTCCTAATTTCCCCGTCTCAGCCTCTTCCATAGTGGAATTGCAGGCACTCGACACTATGCCCACGTCAGACTCAAAGTTTAGAATGTCAAAGCAAAAGAGAAAGATCTTTCTTTGGTCTGAACCAAAAGTAGGAATTCAGAAAGCACTCAGACAGTAGGGGTTGATAGCCTCATTTCCCACATGCACAGAGCACAGAGAAGCAGACAGCAGAGAGCCTGGATCCCAGGTGCTGGACAGGAAGAGCATAAGGAATGTACTAGTACACAATGACAGACCCTTTTAATCATGCGTAATGTGACAAGGGTGTTTCCTTTGCAGTGTTTCTTACATTGAATTTTGGTGGCTTATATAAAGGCATGCATTTGCATTATAAATATAGTCCCCCTGTTACCCTCTCCTATCCCTTTCAGTCTTGTAGAGCCCCTTCTTCATCTCAAATAACTCCATCCTACTTTCTTGTCTTTTGTTGGGATGGGGCATAGCTTCTGTGTGCTGATGACTACATCAACCATGCCACATCCAGAAGGTATGGGATGGTTCTCTATTGTCTAGCTCTTATAATCTTTCTACCTTAGTTTTTGCACTGTTCCCCGGATCTTATATTGATATAGATATCTCAATTAGTACTGAGTCTTCAATAACCATTCCTTCTCAGTATTTCGACCAGTTATGAATATCTATATTAACTGGCACTCATTGCAAAAATAAGTTACTCTGGTTAAGGTTGATAGCAGCACAAGTGTAAAGGTAGACATATAAGTATTTAAAATTTGACTACATGCTTATTTTGTAAGTAGTAAGCTCTACCCCAGAGACTATGACATTCCCAGACACAGGTTTTATTGGTTTTTGTTTTTTTTTTTTATTTTTGGTTTAGGGAGGATTGCTTTGTTTTGCCGAAGTTTATGTTATCAGATTTGTGTTAGTTTCCTTGTAGCAGGCCTCGGATTTAATCAAAGTGGTTGGTTACTTCTAAAACCAAAGTGTCCCTATTACACTAATGGGGATATCTTATCTAGAAGGTCAACGTTGTATACTCACAATTCACAGCTGAGTAGAACCATTGATACTTCCCTTCCCTTGCATTCTACACTGTACCTTCTGACACTATGAACTCTAATCATCCCAAGAGTGCATGATGTCATTGGCAATAGGACCTTATCATATAGCTTGATGGGCAACCTAGAGCAATGGCTATAGCTTCCTTGAACTCCTTGGCCCACAACTTATAAAGAAATATCCTACATTTAACACTGAGATTTTGTTTAAAGGACTATAGCTTACAGGGACAGCATTGTTCATTCATAAAGAGTACCTCAATTCAAACCTTTCCTTAAATCTTTTGGTTACCTTTGTAGGTTTTTGTATGGTTTTCCCCATATTCTACGTTTTATTTGACCCACCATTCCCCATGCACATCTTTCATACCCCACTGCTCCTTAAAACTTTCCAGACCTAGCATCTACTTTCATATCATGTGTGTCCTTCATCCCAAGTCCTTTTCCCTCCCCCAGCCACTCAGCACTTCCATTTTCTTCCCTGGCTTCTGCAGATACTTTGCTCCAACTTAAACATAAAATTCAAACTATGATCTACATCTAAGAGAGAAAGTGTGTTGTTTGTCTTTCTAGACCTCCGTCACTTCACTTTTTTTCCAATTTTAACCATTTTCCTGCAAATTTAATTTTCTCTAGTGCTGAATAGAGTTTCATCTGTATTTACCACAGTTCCATTATCTATTCATCAGTTGACAAACATCTTCCTTCCATACTGTGCCTAAAACAGCCATGAGCTTAGATGTGTGTGTACCTCTGTTGTAGGGTTTAGGGTCCTCTGTGTATATGCCAAGGAGTGGCTTACCTAGATTCTGTGTTCTAAATTTAGCTTTTTGTAAAATCTCTGCACTGATTTCCACACTGGCTGAACCATTCTGCATCCCACCAACAGCGAGTGAGCATTCCCTTTCCCCATACCCATACCAGTCTTTGTTGTCATTTATTTTCTTAATGGTAGTTCTTTGGACTGGCCTGAGGTAGAATTTTGGTAGTTTCTGTTGGCATTTGCAAAAATAGTTTGGATTTTGAGAATAGACAAAGAATTTAAAAGTAAGATTTTAGGTCAGTAGCACTTTCCCTTGCTCCCATCCCCATCCCTGCCCCATGGTTGCCTTTCCAAATGCTCATCAGAGCTTCTCTAATAGGAGCCAGCTATATCCCCAACCATGGTGTAACACTAAACATCAGTTCCCTTCTAAACATTTACCAGCATCATTTAGGTACTTCCACAAATCCAAGGGATGCAAACACAAGAAAAGAATCTTATACTCACAAACAATACCAAAATGGGGTTTCAGACCCCAATAGAGCTGAACCCAGAAAAACAAGAATAATGAATTCTCAGCTCCTTGAATGTTCATCTTCCCCATTTAATCATGAAAAATCACATCCAGATGAACAAGAAGTACTTGGTAAACCACTTCATTAAACCTCAGGTCTGATGGCTTTTAAGAAGTCAAGAGGCTGAAGGGAGTGATTTGCTTAGGAAGCAGAAACTGTCAGACTAGGCAGGCAAGTACTGTCAGCCCAAAAAATCTTTAAAATGCTTCTTAAGAAGTTACCAGGACAATGTATTGTGTGATATTGCTCCAGTTAATAGGGAGTCCATCATTATTCAAATGTATCACTGGATTAAATCTCCCTGTAACAGTTCCTGAAGTAGTCCTCAAATCTCTCACACAGAGAAGTTTACTATGGATTAAAATACAACTTTTTTTTTGCACATGCAGTAGAACACAACAGCTATTTTGTTTCACAAGTATAACATGATGATTTTTATGGGGGAAGTGAAGAATAATGTATCCAGTGGGGGAGGAATATAATTAACTTGAATAGAGAGCACTGAAATTTGGCCAGGACAATAGCACAGTTACTGGGGGTAGGGGGAGGAAGAAAGGACTCCATTATAAATTATCCTGGAAATTAAAATACAAGTAGTTTGCCTTAGAAGCTTGAATTCTCATGGTTATTGTTTTTCTTTCTCAAGCAGAAAAATGTCATGTAATAACATACAGAGAGAATGGATTAGCAGGAGAATTAGACCAGCACTCACTGTGTGTAAGGCACTGCACTAAACCCTAGTCTACATAATACTTCCCTATCGGGCTGTACAAGCAGGCATCTTCTGAAGCCCTGATAAGATACCTGCTCTGTGCCCCTCTTGCCCCACCTGAGCCTGTGGTATAATGCAACTTCAGAGAGACCCGGGAAATTAGGAATAACACTGGACCATTTGGGAGAGAACTCCATGGTCTCAGGTACCTGGACTATGACATAAAAGGCAAGTGTGTATTGAGAACATAGGTCCAGGTGCCTACATATAAATTGATTCTAGGCCTAGAGGCCAGATGAGGATCTCTAAAATGTGAAGACTTGTAAGGATCCCCAGGCTCCTCCACTAGTGCTACCACTATATGTCAAAATCCATAGTTCTTGCTCTTACCTCTAGCCTAGATGAGTTCTATTAAGCACATTATACAAGTTGAGAGCTGAAGGGAGTCTGGAGAGGCACCAGTGAGTAAAGGAGACAGAAATAGTGCAGCTCCTCCTTCGAAGTTCAGAAGGAAAACTCTTGTAAGTTAGATTAATTAAAAATGGAAACTATTTTGAGCCAAAGGAAGAAAAGAGCTGAAGGTACCAGTTCCCACACCTGTGCCTGATGGGGAGCCTGCCCATGAAGAACATCTGTAGCTTAGCTATTCAGTAATATGGGTCACAGTACAAGGCTCCAGATACTGAATCAACTCTGTCTCCATCTCCCACCCACTCATTCCTGCTACAGCCCCAGAGACACAGGATGTACAAGAGCAGCAGCAAGCCAAGTGGGTGGATGGAGAAGAAAGTAAAGAAACTGAAGTCAGTTCATGAAAAGCATCCTCTGGTTGACTCCCAGGGCCTCCAGTGGAGCAGGCTGAGGTACTCATTTTTTTAATTGTGTTTAAGTAAAAGGATCCCTAGGAGTAAGAGAGGTAAAACTGTAGAATAATTTTATATCTTAAAAAACAAAAGCAAGAAGTGGGTATATGATTGAAGGATTGGGGGTGGAGAGAAAAAGTAATTTCTGAATAACCATAAGAACCTGAGTTCAGATCCCTCAGACCCTGTAAAACTCTGGTGTGGTCACATGTCCCCCTCTAACTGCAGTGCTGGGAGGCAGACGAATGGATCCATAGGACTTGATGCCCACCCTGTCTAGCAAAGACCTGGATCTTCAGACTCAGTAAGAGAGCTAGTCCTCCAGAATAAAGTAGAGGTTTCCAATAGTCAAAGTCAGCCTATGTCCTCTATATGCTCACAAACAGATGAATACAATGAATACACACACACACATACACACCTGCACACACATACACACACACATATATACACACACACATACACACACATACACACACACACACACACACACACACACATACACACCTGCACACACACACCAAAAAGGAAGCTTTTAAGCGAAAGTTCAATTTTTCTTTGATAATTATAAAAGTGGAACATTCTCTTTGGGAATAAATTTGAAAACATAATCACCCACAATTTTATGTTGTCAAATCTCCTTGAGTCCTAGACAATGTGAAGTTAGCTTTAATTCCTCTGATTCACTGTTGCTTTCATGTGCCAAACTCACTTATTACTTACCACCCAATTACAACCTCTCCTTCCACCTAATGCTTGATCCTATTATTAAGAATCTTTGGGAAACTTCTACATGATATCCCTTCACGAGATTACAATGAGATTGTGATTGACAAGTCTCTTGACTATTATCCAATTATACTCATTTTGTTTGGGGTCTTTGTGCTTTCATGATATTCCACTATGTTGTTATTATACTCATGCTAATCTTATTTCTAATGAAACATTACATATAAAACATGTGTATGTATAAACTATATTTTAAGAATTAGGGTAACTCAGTCAAAGACAGATTATTGAGATTTTTGTCAGGTTGCTTTTTAAAATGTTGGATCTAATTTAAACATCACAGTCCCACATTAGCCCTCTCCAACCACATGGCAACTCCCTTTTAATAAATAGGTAAGTCTGATATCCTGTCCATGTGATTTGTATGTGAAAAGCAATGAGTGCATGAGTTATCACCTCATGCTCCTCAATTGAATGTGTTAAGCATTGCCTGACTTTAAAGCAATGATAAATACCTCAGACTTTGTGTCTGACATTTTGCCAGCTTATTGCTATTTTGAAATCAGCATCTGAGATGTCACTGTCTCCTTCCAGAAAGGAAGCCTTCAAGTTGCACGTGGAAATTTTCAAATTGTGTTTAAGCAATCCCACTTAAAGACAATGCAGTCTGTATTTAGAAGTTCAGGTTCAAACTCTGCATCGTTGCAGCTAGCTGGAATGACCATGTCACTTCTTCAGACCTTATCTCAACTTAGCTTTACAGATTCACTGTGCTCCATTTTTATGAAACCTCCAATTTTCCAAAGTACTGCATGTCATATGCTTATCTTCAAGGGACAAACCTAACCTGGTAGATTTCAATGAGGAGTACTACCCAAGGTAATCGTACAAAAAAAAAAAAAAAAAATTAAGAGAAAAAGGTAGGTATGAGCTTCGCTGGCTCTAGAAGGAACCCTCTCTTGCGGAGAGCACCCGGCCAGAGTTCAGACGTGGGATACTTGCCATTGATGTATGAGTTTCCATTCATGGTCTCACTTGTGAACAACAGACGTGTAGCACTCTGGTTGCTGGTCTGCTCTTGTCCAGTCATTGCTGGGAAAACCATCAAGATTACAATCGTCCTTTGTTAGCCGACTTGGCAGTGGTGATGCAGGGGCTGAACAGATCACAGAGACTCAACCAGTTAAAAGTACGTTTGGTTTTCTGAAACAACCAGAAACCCTTCCCACCTCAGAGCCTGGCCACCCTGACATGAAAACACGAAGGTGGAGATGCTTTGACTCTCTGAACCATATGCTGTGCCAAGCTGGTTGATGGAGAATTGGGCCTGCCAAAGACCACTCAAATTCAGGGAAAGCATCAGCTACACCATAATTTGAATAAGAACCCAGAAGGAAGAAACAAAGTGTGGTGCAGTGTTATGCTAACCCATCTCACAGAAAATCTGTTTTTTATTGCTTAAAGAGCAGAGAGAAAGGAGGAAAATATTCTATAGGTAAGATTCAGAAATAAAATAGAAGGCATTCTCAAGGAATGATATTCATGGATGAATAGCCCAAACTCTGACCTGACCAAGGCAGGTCATAAAACTTTATGTGTTTGCTTTAATCACATCAAATCTTGCAGAGCCCAAATTTGAAGACTTAGATGCAAACACTACTGTCAGAGAGCAGGGTACTGAACACATTGAAACAAGTAGAGCCAAAAAAGAAAAAAGAAAAGAAAAAGAATAAGGATCAGTAACCAAAAACTGAGTTGCTGTCTCTTCTAGCATTTTCTTCTAACTCAGACTCCTGGTTTTATTTTAAAAGCCCACTGCCTTTGAAAGTACACTGGGTCTTTTCAATAGCAGAAGATCAAATGATGTTAATCAGGCCATGGGGCCTAATCCTTTAATGCAACTGTCTCTTTGCATTATAAGCATTCCAGCTCTTGCCCTCCCTGCAATGATTTTTATCTCAGCTTTTTTTTTCTTCATCCTCTCTCTGCCTCTTTCTTTACATCCTGAGTTTGACAATCAGTACAGAATACCCTCTTTTCTACATTCTTTGCAACTTCCTCAGCGAACAATTTATTACCATGTCTTATAATGAAAAACATGACAAGAAGAGACAGTCTACCTTCTCTCCCCTCTTCTCCACCTTCCTCATGCTTTTGCTTGCTCACCTTAACCCACATTTTAATAGGAAACTACACTGTTCCTGTAGCTCAGAATTTTCCCAGCTCTCATCTCTGACTGTCTCAGCAACGAGTTCTGCTTGATGGACTGTTACACTAACCCACAAATGTGTTTCTAGCTCCTATCAATAGCTTTTCAGAAGGCCATCTTTTATTCAGGAAAGAACAGTACAAGTTTGCATTCTGTGGCACATTTATAAAGCCCAAAGAGGCATAGATTGTGGTGGGAGAGTTTCTCCAAATGTTCTTCAGATATTTGCCCTGCATCCTACTGAAACCAAACTTGGCTTCCCTGTGAATTTAGAGCCATGAGGTACATAGCAATTAAACATGTGATGGTTAAGTTGTCACTTGACCTCTTGTCAGGGTTAGAGTTCCTCTCTCAGCTTATAGGCCTACAGTAGAATGCCGGCGTTTGGCAGAGCATAGCTTATTTCTCAGAGAAGGATGGAAATAAGTGAGCAATCTATAGAATTAGATTACAAATGCCACAAAATTGGCCAAATTCCATATAACTCCTTGACCTTCTTATTCCTAACACGTGAGCAGGTTTACTACGTGGCAGATGCTGCAAGGTTCTTGAAGTCTTGTTTTGTTGATTTGTTTTTTTAATTCAGGAAAAAGATGTAGGGAAACAAATTTTATTTTACCATAATTAGAACAATGTAGTAAGAACATAGTTAGGCACAGGCACAGGCACGGGACAGCGTGGCAGCGTGGCGGATGTGAGCCTTCCATCTCTGAGGCTTGTGGGCGTGAGCACACACTTAGCATGCTGTGTCATCCCCTGGAGAGATTACCTGACTCTGACTCTAAGGAAAACTGCAGTGCTGTCTATTTTATTACTACGCAGAGGCTCCTTTCCATACCGCGTGGTCTCGGATGCATCCCACAACATCACTTTAGGGAAAAGAATCCTCACACTCTGCTCTCTCTCAGAGGATTCTGTACTAAATTTGAACTATGGTTCACTAGGCCCAAAGTTTAATTTTTCTTTGTTTAATTTTTTGGAGTTTTGTTATTGTGATTGGTTACTTCCTTGGAAGCTCTCTGAGAGCATGAAGCTCTGTATGAGTGAAGGTATTTGGTGCCTGCCCCAGGGCTATGGCTCTTAGGTGCTTGAGAGTGAATTCCTTCTGCCAAAAGACACCACCTTGCTTTAATCCTTCCTACTTATCACAACAACTTAGAATCTAAATTACAAAGTCAACTAAACTAAAGCACATAAGAGAATTACAGTATTTCTCAAAATGCTGAGAATCTCTTTAAGAGTCCTCAGTCTCCTCCATTTTATTTCTAAATTGACCTTGTCATCCAAATGGATATTTTGTGGTTTTATTTATTTATATTCATGAACATATGCCGCTTCTTAAAAAGTGCAGGAAGAATCCAGGGCCCACCAGAAAGTTGGCCATTCAGCTTTGGTATGATCTTTTGGTCAAGGGTGCCATCTCTCAGCAAGACACTAATGTTGCCTCCTGCAGCCAGTGAAGACAGAAGCCACCTACGAACACTTCCTTTCATGTAGCACACTGGAAACACCCCTCAGACTCTGCAGCATCAGTTGGTTTTTTTTAATGAAGGCCACCAAATGTGGGTATCTCTTGAAATTGAAAAACATAAGCCTGATTTTTCTATATTTTCACTATCAATGAAATCCAATTTTAAAAACAGTAATTTTTTTATTGTTTTTATTATTCTGGATCGATCCAGAATATCCAACTTTTTTATTCTGGATCAATCACGACATTTTTTGGATGCTTTATAGAATAAGTTTCCAAACTTGATTCAGGCTATGAAGAATTCCCTGTTGATTTAAAGCTTTTTAGAATTCTGCTTGGTCTCTCTTATTTAGAGCAAGGAATCTGTTTCAAAGTTAAGCAGTGACTCCATGTAGCTCCCGACTCACATCCCGGTAACTGACTTCCACCCTGGGGCCTTTGGGTGAATGACATTCCTCCCCAACATGGGTTTCTGTGTTTTATAACTTAGAGGTTACCAGAATAAAAATGTGGCTATTTGAAGACTTAATTGTAATGTCTTAGTCTGTATCCAAATAAAATCTTGATCCTTATTATATACAGTATCTTATAGGTACTGATTTCTATATAAACATAAATCACCGCAACAGCCTCTTCAGTTCTATAAACTACTTGAAAGAAAACATTTATAAGGATGTTAAGGTGATGTAGAATACACTCCTGGCATGGAAGGCATTCATATACTTTTTCTAAATATAATCACATGGAAGTGTTGTTACTACTACAGGTGAAAGGTAAGAAAAATGGTGGGAGTATAACAAAGGACAGAAGCAGAAATAGTGAGAGTATAAATATTTACTCAATCCAGTTAGGAAACAGGACACATAACTGTAATCCATGTGCCAGAACTGAGAAGGCAATGGTGGTGACATAGTGCCACCTGGTGGTTGACTCTCAAAACTACATGTGATTTCTTAGTGAAGCCCTGAAAATTGTCAGATAGCACCTCCCCACTGCCCCCCACTCTCTCCAGTGCATGACTTCTTCCCAAATCTTTCTCTTTCTCACCACCATGGACAGCAATCACAATACATTCATCAACATTGGTTCACAACCTTCCTAATGCTGCCACCCTTTACAAAACAGTTTTTTATGTTGTGGTGACCATAAACCATAAAATTACTTTGCCCCTACTTCATAACTGTAACTTTGCACTGTTATGAATTGCAGTATAAACCTCTGATATGCAGGATATCTGATATGTGATCCATGAGGGGATGGTCAAGACCCACAGGCTGAAAACTGCTGACCTATAGCTTTCTTATTACCATTATTGTCACATCAACTCTATGCATACTTGTTGGTGACTAGTCAGCAACCCATTAATATATTAATCAACCTCAATGTAACAAAATAATGATATTCTTTTGGACATTTGCAAATTTAAACAATCTGAAAGGGGAGCATTGTTACAGAACAGTTGTTTAAGGAAGAATTGTCCATCTAATGGTGAGTCCCACTGCTACCTAAAGACAACTGTGACCTTTCTAGTTCCATGTTGTTATAGAAGAAACATATAAGTGGTTGACCAATGGATGATTCAGTCCTGAATGCCCAAGGATGGAAAAGTGGGTAGATTTAGTTATCCCTATAGTATTCATTCACAGGTCTGTAATGGAATCCATAAAGATAAACTGTGTATAGCAGGAGGAGGAAAAGACTGTGGAAAGCAGTGTGCTCTTTCAGTGTGAGGACATTCTCTTGCAAGATTAGACTTCTAGAGTTAAAAGGTACTTTCTGTATTAGATCTGGCTCCTTCCACAGGTTGTAAATAACTCTATATTTATCTCCCTTGTGTTTTTGTGACTTTGTGTTTTAACCTTTAATTCCTTTGTTTGGTTTTGTTGCAAGAGAGGTCTGGATCTATTAACAAGTCAGGTTGTAAAACACCTTCTACAATGGGTCATTTATTGGGAGAGAGTGGACCTGGAGAGAATTAGAAACAGCTGAACATGTGTAAAGGCCCATCGACTCCTGTTCTAAAGGAAATGTAAAGACTCCAGTTGAAAGAGAGAACTCAGAGATGCAGAAAGTTAAGAACAGATGTTGCTTAGCTGTGGCATTGGCTGAGATTGGGGGTGTCCTTGGATATAAGGGAGGCCGATATGGCTGACATTGGGGGTGTCCTTGGATATAAGGGAGGCCGATATGGCTGAGATTGGGGGTGTCCTTGGATATAAGG
>NW_022196902.1:24116908-24152357 GCF_008632895.1 Mastomys coucha
GGGGTGTCCTTGGATATAAGGGAGGCCGATATGGCTGAGATTGGGGGTGTCCTTGGATATAAGGGAGGGCCGATATGGCTGAGATTGGGGGTGTCCTTGGATATAAGGGAGGGCCGATATGGCTGAGACTGGGGGTGTCCTTGGATATAAGGGAGGCCGATATGACTGATGTCTTGGCCTTTGGCCAAGATGATTGTCTCCCTCAAATGGATTTCCTTTCTACTACCACTTTATTCTCACAGTATGTAGAGGACTGCTCTGCTAAATTCTAGATTCTGGGAGTATAAGATAGCTCAAGCAATGTCTTACACCAAGACACTGAATTTGTCATATCAACATGATAAAACTTCCCAAGAAACATTGGAGAAATTTTCTGTGACTTCATCATTAGCTTGGTTTCCTAAACTTTTGGGATGATTTGTACTTTGAAAGGATAGGAGTACCCATCCAAAAGGGAACAGATTTTACTTGATAGCACTTATGAACTTAAAGATTTGTCTTTCTAACTATGATGGACTAAATAAATATTCATGACACAGCTGTGTCTTTGTACTCCTAAGAAAGTTCTAGGTGATACAAGCGATAATCCTCTAGCATAGCCTCTTCATACAATGAATTGATGCTGGAGGCTATCCTGGCTATTCATGGTATACATTTTGTGGTAAACAGGATTATCTATATACTGAAAAGTTCTATCTGATAGTCACAAAACCAGAAAGAACTTCATGCCAAAAGCATGCCATCTATGTAGAAGATTTGATGGTTTGGCAAGGACTGGTGGGAGGGATTATTGATTCATTTCATTAAAATTAAAAAAGAGCAAAAGAATAATAATGTTGTCTTTATACAAAGAGAACTTTTCACTCCTTACCTCTGAAGTAAGAGAACTTTTCACTCCTTATCTCTCAAGGCCTGCCTGTGAATAATGATTATAACATCAAGCATCAGTACTGTACTAGCTGGTTTTTTGTGTCACCTTGACACAAGTTAGAGTCATCAGAAAGCCAGGAGCCTCCATGAGGTCCAGCTGTAAGGCATTTTCCCAATTAGTGATCAGTTGGGAAGGACCAAGATAATGGAAGATGGTGACATCTCTGGACTGGTGGTCCTGGGTTCCCATGACTTGCTCAGCAATGAGAAGCAAGCCAGTAAGCAGTATTCCTCCATGGTCTCTGCATCAGTTCCTGCCTCCAGGTTCCAGTCCTGCTTGAGTTCCTGTCCTGACGTCCTCTCATGATGGACTATGATCTGGAAGTGTAAGCTGAATAAGCCTTTTTCTCCTCAACTTGCTTTTTGGTTTTAGTGTTTCTTCAAGGCAGTAAAAATCCTAAGTCAGAAGTTGGTACCAGTGTAGTAAGGGATTGCCATGACAGACCTGACTGTGTTTTGGGGAGGATTGTAGGACTTTGGAACTTTGGACTAGAAAAACCATTCAGTATTGAGACCTCAGTGGAATGTTCCATTGAACCTTGGAAGTTAAAAATGTTGAAAACAGTGCAGAGGATGGAGACCTAGTTTGTAATATTTCAGAGAGAAGATTAAAGACTCTATCATGACAGTTGCTATTTTGATTTAAGATTTTGTGGAGCTGAAGAATCAGCTGTGATTAACAAGATGCCAGAACTGAAACTTTTACATTACTGGGACAATGGATGCTGGTTAGCTAGAGCTAAAAAATTAGTGGCAAGTAAGAAAAGACCAGTATCACTGAGGTGAGACTTTCTGGGAAGTGTTTTCTGGGAGCACAGAGTTGGCCAAGGTTGTACCTTGTGCTAGCAGCCAGACTTGGTAATGTATAAGTGTCACCCAGGTGGTACTTGTTTTGAAACATGAAGGGGTAGCAGCTGATGCTTGGCACTGTGAGAGCCCAGAAGAGGCAGGTGAAGGTGCAGCTTGAGTGGCAGTTGAAAGCCCAGGACTGAGATCATGCAGAGAAGTTGGGACTTAGCCTCATGAAGAGAGCCTAAGAGTAACTATTGGTGAAAATGCAAACTGGTGGCAACAGAAGACTGACCTCATCATTTTGTAGATGCCAGAACCGTAGAATGACATCAAGAAGAGCAGTAGGTAGCAGTGGAGTGGAGCGAGGCAGAGCAGAGAAGGAGGAGCCTAGAAGATCATGCATGAAGCCCAGATAATTGACCATGGGCTATTCATGTGCTTGGAATTTGATTTTGCTTGCTTCAGATTGTGACTATGCTCTGATTCTTCCCTCTTGAAAGTATTTGATTTAAGTTTGATTTTTACAGGTGCCCACAGCTGAAAGACCTTGAATGTAACCATTTGAATTACCTAATATTTGTACCAATAAAGACATAGGAAGCATAAGCTGAGGAAAAAACTTGCTAGTTCAGTAAGCTAACTATTTTCTTAACGATATGCACAATACCTTTATGGTGGTGTAACTTGAAGCCACCCAGCTGACTTTGCCTCATAGAACAAAGAACACAAGACCTCTCTCAAGCAACTTGCCTTAACAGAATTCGGGCAGAAACTTTCCATTCTTTAGCATTCTTATCTATGGAGGCTATTAGAGGCACACCCAAACTGTATCTCTTCAGGACACACCTAACTGCATCTGACAACTGCATTATCTATGTAAGCTTTTATACTTGCTAACAATTAGATTTTCTATGTACAATAATCAAGTGTCCTGTAACACTTGAGCTTTTTAAAGTGATTTTAGATTTTTAGAGAGATTGGATATTTTAAAGATATTAAAATTTTAATGTTTTAATTTGTACAGATTGGGATTTTAAAATTATGTTTTTAATGTGAAACCTTGGGAATAAATAAGGAAGTAAGGGTTGTGGCTTAATAGTGATGTGTTTGCGTGTCAAGTTGTCAAGGGGTCAGTTGTACTGGCTGGTTTTGTGTATCAACCTGACACAAGCTAGAGTCATCAGAGAGGCAGGAGCCTTGGCTGAGGAAGTGCCTCCATGAGGTCCAGCTGTAAGGCATTTTCTCATGTAAGACCCCGACCCTCATTGAGGTCAACCCTCAATCAGTCCGAGTGACAAGAAGGCAGCCCCGAATGGCTATTACAAGCAGTTTTTATACTTATTAGGGGCACAGCAAGGTTACAGTTCAAACTTACTGGCTAAGCATATCTACCTTTAAATCCATTGGCTAGCAAGCATGTCATGCATTTGAACTCTTCCTGGGACCCTCCAGAGGGTCAAGTGACTATCAGTCAGTACATTCTGAGAATTTTTTACTCAAGAATGTTCCTGTGGGTGGAAAATGGAACTTGGCCTAGCCTTGATCCCAGGTGAGAAGGGGAAGCTATAAGGAGGGTGTGGGACTGAAAATTCCCTTAGGGTCCCTTACTCTCTTAGTGATTAGTGTGGGAGGACTCAGCTATTAGTGTGGGAGAGCTAGTGGTCCTGGGTCCTATAAGAAAGCAAGCTGAGCAAGCCATAGAAAACAATCCAGTAAGCATCATCCTTCCAAGACCTTTGCTTCAGCTTTCACCTCCAGGTGAGTTTCTATCCTGACTTCATCCCATAATGGACTACTATCTGAAAGTGTGAGCTGAATAAACCCTTTTCACCCCAATTTGCTCTTTGTTGTTTTTTTGTTTTGTTTTATTTTGTTTTGTTTTATTGGGTTTGTTTTAGTTTTTGGTTTTGTTTTGTTTTTGTTTTTGTCCCCCCTCCCCAGACAGGGTTTCTCTGTGTAGCCCTGGCTGTCCTGGAACTCACTCTGTAAACCAGGCTGGCCTTGAACTCAGAAATCCACCTACCTCTGCCTCCCAATTGCTAGGATTAAAGACATGTGCCACCATTGCCCAATGCCAATTTTCTCTTTGGTCATGGTGTTTCACCATAGCAATAGAAACCCTAAGACAAGGCCCAGCTGTCCCTTGCTTAGTTTAAGGAGTGAAGACAGTGTTCTCACCATTACTTCTGTGTTTCCACCTACACTTTGTTCCCTGGCTGCTCCTTTCAGCAAACAGTCAGCCTTGACACTTTCTTTTATGAAACAGCATCTCATGTTGCACAGGCTAGTCTGAAGCTCATTATGCAGTGCAGGGATCATAGGTGTGTGCTACCTTACCTATGCTATCAATCCCAGGGCTCCCTGGGTGCCAAGGCAAGCACTCTACCAACTGAGCTATGTGTTAGCCTAGCTACTCCTGTCCTTGGTCTTTAATTAATGGCTGGACTCATGAGGGAGATGCATGCATCCTTTGAGTTCTTATGCTGAATTGCAGTGCTTTACCACAAGCAAGAAAGTGGGAAAACAGAAGCCCCATCTCTCTCATCTCTCTCATCTCTCTCATCTCTCTCATCTCTTTCCCTTGAACAAACACTGCCTTTGTAATGGTCCTTCCTTCCCAGGCTCCACTATCCTACATCTATCTTTTTTATCTGAGTTGTGTTTCTCTAACCTAATTGCATAAATGATCAAAGTGGTCTTGTAACTCCCTTCATCTTCTCAGAGTCTCTGTCAGGGGAAAGAGCCTTCCATACTACTTCAAAGGGAATTGTCGCACAAAATTTGTTTATTTCTTTGTTCATTTGAAATATACATGGGATATCAGTTTTCTGCTGTGTCTCATCAACCATATAAAAGATGTAAATTCAAGGACTTACTTTTTGAATACACAGAATGCAGTTTCTTCATCTCAGCACTCTGGGTATGTTGTACCTAGTAATTCTTGTTGTGGACGTGTTTCTGTGACTGTATCCCACTTTGTGAAAAACAAGAATGTCTTCGAGCATTGCCAGTTGTCTCCATGGAACAAAAATTACTCTAGGGTAATGACAACTGATATATAACTGCATTATAGTTGATTTTAATAATTATCTTGACAGGACAAGACTCAGGGAGAGACACACCTCTGGTCATGTTTGTGAGAAAGTTTCTTGTTTTGAGTTAATGGAGGGCAGAAGACCCACCTTAAAATTGTGGCTGAGTGGCAGCCTTCAATGCCCTCTGCTTCCATTCTTCCCAATCATGCCACTCTGCCTTCCCTACCAGGAGGAACTGGGCCCTTAAACTGTAAGCGAAACAAACTCTTCCTTAAGTTGTCATTGATGGGCATTGTGTCACAGCAATGGTAAAACTAACAAATACAATATGATATTATTTCTTTTATCTAGAAATATCTAGCTCACAGGAGCAATACCTCTCTTGAGTATCTTGGAAGACAAGAAAGAACCTGGTCTTCACTCTTTTCTTGGTTCCTAAATTATATTTAATGAATGTTTTCTGGGATAGTTTTCTTAGAGTGATCTCTTGCCTGATTTTTCACATAAGCAATAGGAAAATCTTCAAAGGCAACAAAGTTTGGACAGAATTTCACTTTATTCCCAACTCCCCAAGCATATACCTGAGTTCAAGGAGATAATCCCTTTAATGAGGGCTTTCTCCTTTCAGACTCCCACAAGTGCCATCGGCTAAGGACTAAGTCATAATGACTGGGCCTTCAGAGCATATCTCTGATCCAAACCATAGCAGATACAATTTCCATGAAATCTAGGTCAAAGCTGTGTGAATAAGGAAAGGATCAAAGGGAATCAAATCTCTGTAGGCAGAAGAGAACACGGCTGCTAGGAAGGAGCACACAAGGTTCACTTTGGTCTCAGCATACAGCTTACAACCCCATTGCTTCACATCACCCATCTCCAGGCTGTGCTTACTGTATCCTGCAAATCAAAAATCCTAATCTTTGTTCACCTCAACTTTCATTTGTCTTTCTCTCCAGCAGAACCAATGACTCTGCCTCTGATTCTTTCTTTTGCTATGACTACAAGCCACATGATGGCTCTCTTAAATTCGGCATGGGTGCCCCACTCTCGAAGAATCAGGAAGGAGATTAATGCAAATTGCATGAGGTTTTTATTGAACTAGTATATTAGGGTTGTCCTGCATTCGAGACAAGATCAACCCAGAGGAAACAAAGCTTGTAGTTTTTATACCTTTTCAGAACAGAGTTTTACAGCTTACAACATGGACTGGTTACACTTTATCTTTTCCATTGTTCTTTTGTTCCCTTTCTCCTCCAGGTGAGGAGTAGATACCTGTTGAATGTACGAGGGGTGGGGGATGGAACCGGGCATTTCTTGGGGATGGGTGTTTGCTCTGTAAACCCTTCTGAAGCTCTTTGTCTTGAGGCTTAATGGACCTCTCTTGCTTTTTGGTATTTTTATGAGGTATACCCATTTCGCTCAGTTCTTACAGCTCCTCACCTCCTAATCACATTCACCTCTGTACTCACTTGATTTGTAATCATATTTAATCTCATTATGAAAGACTGGAGAATCTTAGAATTTAAAATGAGGGCATTTAATACAAATGTATGGTGTATAACCTTTACCTAAAAGGACATAGAGGGCCAATGTAGCCAGCCAGAAATATAAAATAGCCAGTTCTAGGAACTGAGAGCCTCAGGGCTCTGGTTCCCAATACCTGCCCCTCCTGGCTGATCTGCGATAAGGGTGGAACTAGGAATGAAGGTCTACTGGTTTATGAGACTCTCCACCCTGTGGACCAGTAGATGAAGATTGCATTCCTAGAATGAATGTGTTCCCCTCCCTAACTGAATACCTTGGGTCAAAAGTTTCCACTGTTTATGTTGTTTCCTTGGTAACTCTCTCCCTGCCCCCAACTTGTGGGTTAAATACCCCACACTTCTTGTGTTCGGTGTCGAACTCTGGCCAGCATGGTCATGAGATCGACCCAGTACCGGTATCCCCAATAAACCTCATGTGATTGCAGCAAGTTCGGTCTCTCGTGAATCATTGGGTGGTCGCGTCATCCCGAGACTTGAGTAAGGATCTCCCCAGTTCTGGGGGTCTTTCGATTACAGTAACACTCTCCAAAACAACTATTTCATGCCTTCTTTCCCCTTAACTCTCCAGTGTCTCCTACTCCTTACAAAAGGTATCTGACTTCCTGCCTGTGGGAAAATTGTATTTACGGGACCTTTTGGAAATTAGTCACAGCAGTACATATCTCACCAATGATGAGTGAGGAAATCATGTAGTGTTCTAAAGAACAGGTTTAAGACCCAGGTGCACTTCTTCCCCTGAGTGTTGGCAAGAGAGAAGGAAGCACAGTGTCCTTGAGTTGAGATCAGATTCTAATGTTTACATTGCATGGACGTGTACCTCCATGCAAACTAGTGTTGCAGTAGGCGATAAATCCCAAGGAATCCTACTCAAATTGTGGCAGTGGCATCGGAGGAACAAATTCCTTGATACCTACCCCAATGTTCTGGGTTCCTGAATAAAAATGAAAGACACATGCAGACACATGCAGACACACACACACACACACAGAGCAAGAGAGAGAGAGAGAGAGAGAGAGAGAGAGAGAGAGAGAGAGAGAGAGAGAGAGAGAGAGAGAGAGAGAGAGAGAGAGAGAGAGAGAGAGAGAGAGAGAGAGTCTTATATTTTAATATGCCTTAAACAGCTCAATGGCTGGGCTACTCCCAAACCTCCATGTAGCTAACACACTCTCCCCCCTGATGTTCCCAACTCATCACTTAGTAAAATCTACATTCTAGCTCACTTGCCCTAGACCCAGCTGGTGTTCCCTGTGGCTACTCTTTCCAGGCTCTTACATGTTGGCTGTCTCTCTGTCCTGTACTTCTCAGGCCTGGTTTTTCTCCTTTCCTGGTATGGTGATTCTAAATTCTTCTTCCTCCCCTGTCCCCTTCCCTCAAATCCTAAAGTTTCACCTCTGTCTTCCATTGGACACCAGCAGCTTTATTTACCAATCAAAACCAACTGGGGGCAGGTACCCCCAACATCTTACATGTAGATTCTCATGCAATTTTGGGAACCCAATTAACATAAGTATTAGACTGAATCCAAAACAAAAGAGAGAAGAAAGGAGAGGAGAGGAAACAGGCTAGCAGGAGAGAGAAAAACATTTGATGTGTTTAGCTGCTGTTACAGGAGATGAGGTTACATCCTCCTACTATAGCACATCTTGCCTTAAACTGGCCTACTTAGATAAGAAAATGGAAATAGTTGGAATCGAACAGTTACAACATCCCATAACCATATCTGCCACCAATTAGCCATTACCTCTTGTGCCTTCTCCTGTATTGTGGGTGAATTCTTCCCCTCTGAAGGCCGCCAGCCTTTCATCTGGTGCACGGTTGCTTGAGCAGAATGCCCTCCAGCTAACTGCTTATATTAGCTTCTCTTAAATTGCTTGTTTCTGTGTGGCACCCCCTGCAGCTGCTGATCCATATCCCAGCATGTGCTTTTGCCTTCAAATACCCTGTGTCCTGGACACTCAGGGCTATACACAGGTTCCAGAATGTGTAGGTATAGTCCCAGTCAGCTAGACTAAAGACCTAGAATTGGCTATAAACTGTGTCTGAGTGGTCATCTCTGGTAGACTCACCATAACACTTCCTGCTACTGCCAAACTGTAGCTGCCAGCGGCCATGGGTTTCTGAATGGAAAGATGGGGCTTAATGGGGGGATGGAGAGAAGAAGGAGACCAAGACAAAGTTTCTGATCAAGGCCCAATGTTTACTTAGGAGTTTAAGTATATAAAGGGAGGGGACCCATCCCCCTCTATGCCAGGATCTTGTCAACTCATCAGCATCTTCTTGCTTTGTGAGGAACTCAAGGCTCAGCCGCTCAGCAGGTGGTGGCTCCTTTTAGAAAGCTGCAGATGTGGCAGGACAATAGACTTCACCGAGGTCGGAAGGCTCCACCCTAGGGAGGCTGTGGCAAAGCAAGGTCTGAATCAGCCTGCTCCAGGCTGGGGGGAGGGCACACCAAACATTAAGCACTCCTCTGGTCCTATAATAATTTCCCATCTTTCCTTAGTCACTCCCATCAGTAGATGAACACACAAGAAAAATCTATCTTCAAAGCCATTCCTTTCTCCGAGTACTCACATGCCCACTTCATTTTGAATGAGTTGTGCTTTTATCTCCAGACCCATCTCATTAGAGTAGCTGCTTGCTG
The DNA here is from genome assembly GCF_008632895.1 of Mastomys coucha. Taxonomy (NCBI): domain Eukaryota; kingdom Metazoa; phylum Chordata; class Mammalia; order Rodentia; family Muridae; genus Mastomys; species Mastomys coucha. The sequence goes on from NW_022196902.1 coordinate 24,125,851, forward strand.
CTCTACCATACTGAAAGCTTGCTCTTGACAAAGTTCATGGAACACATGAAGTCTGGTAATTAAAGCTGGATGCAACATTGACTTGGTTGATCATATTCCTCCTAATTTGAAATATTCTGGCACCCTGTTGTCTTTGAAGTCTCTTTCTACCTCACTGCATACTATTTTGGTCTCCAAAGGTCTAAATATTAGGCTTCTCCATGGCTCAGTTATTGGATATCTCCTTAACCATCAAGTGGTCTCATCTAGTTTTATGGTTTTATTGATGTGCCATGTTATATCTGATCTTAATTCTGGCTGTTACCTCTCTCTTGACTTTCAAATTCACCTCTGTGTTAGAACCTCTGGCTGAGGTCTTAACCTCAACAAAAGGAAATGTCTAGTCAATGCTTGCAGATTATTTCCCCCACTCAGCAAAAAGCTATCCTGTTGTTCTAGTTATCAAGCAAAACATTTTAGAATCATTCTTATTCCTCCCTTTCTTTTATGCCTCATGTTTCTTGTGTCACAAATCCTATTTGTCTTACCTTCAAATCCCAGATCCTGACTCGATTGTTTACATAGATATTGGAAATAAGCAAAATAAACTTATTCTAAGTACTACAATTTCACTTTCAGACTCCAATTAATCATAGGGAGAAACTAAATTCAAGGTTTTAGGCCCTAGGGGAGCTGGGACCTTCCCCTATAGCTGAAAAGCTTCTGTTTTAAGCAGTTATCTGAATCCAGACATCTCAGGGACAACTTGTAAGGAGACAGTTGTCTGAGTCCACACATTTCAAGGACAACTTCTTTATCTTCCTTGCAGAGTCAAATTAAGTTCTTGTTCCTGTAAGATTCGGGGGTGGATGTCCCACTCACGAAGACACAGAGAAGGAGATCAATGCAATAAGCAAGAGGTTTTAATAATCCAGTATACTAGATGTCTTAGTCAGGGTTTCTATTCCTGCACAACATTATGACCAAGAAGCAAGTTGGGGAGGAAAGGGTTTATTTGGCTTACTTCCACATTGCTGTTGATCACCAGAGGAAGCCAGGACTGGAACTCAAGCAGGTCAGGAAGCAGGAGCTGATGCAGAGGCCATGGAGGGATGTTCCTTACTGGCTTGCTTCTCCTGGTGATGGGTTTGAGTCTCCGCGGAACGCGACAGCAGACACCAGGCCCAGACAGTTCCATGTGTAAGAGGTTTAATTGGGAGGGGGTAGGGGGGTAGCAGCGCAGAAAGAGAGAGGAGAGAGAGGGAGAAATGGAGGAATTGTCTCATATATACGGGTTGTGACGTAGTAGGTCCAGGTAAAGGTGGGAGTTGAACCCAATGGATTCTGGGAATATGGTGGCCGTTGTCCTGGCAACAGGTCTGTGGACCCGCCCATATGTCTGCCGCAGATTCTGGATGCTAACACCTGGCTTGCTCAGCCTGCTCTCTTATAGAACCCAAGACCTCCAGCCCAGGGATGGCACCACCCACAAGGGGCAATTGAGAAAATGCCCCACAGCTGGATCTCATGGAGCCACTTCCCCAACTGAAACTCCCTTATCTGTGATAACTCCAGCCTGTGTCAAGTTGACACACAAAACCAGCCAGTACACTAGAGTTATCCTGCAAGTGGAGCAAAGGTGACCTCAGGGAACAAAAGCACGCACTCTTTATACCCTTCCAGTATATAGGTTTACAGCTTGAGTTGGTTATCTCTCATTGTTCTTTGTTCCCATTGATCTTTGTCCCCCAGATGAGGAGGAGATACCTGTTGCACATAGAAGGGGTGGGGGAGATCCATGCCCTACTGGGGACGTTTCCCCGAAATTAGGGCATCTCTTAGGGATGGATGTTTGTTCAGTAAACTCTTTTGAAGCTCCCTGTCTTTAAGCTTAATGGACATTCCTGGCTTCCTGATATTTTTTATGAGGTGTCCCTGTTTGCTCAATTCTTACATTCCCAGACCCAGAAACCTGGTAAAAACGCCCTTGCTCAACTTCTTATGTCAATATGTGATTGGACAGTGCTATAGCCCATCCTGTTCCCCCTTGCTTTATGGTTTCATTCTTTAAACATGCTGCAGACCTGATAAATCAGTAGCTGCATAATTACAATACATTTTTGTCATCTGCATTGAACTAGTGTCTAATTTATATGTCAGATTTAAGTAGACCCCAAAACAATGCTATTCCAGTATCACTTTAGAATGAGAATTTATCAGAGTACCTCATATAATTTATAATTCATACTTTAGCTATTTTATTCTGTTTCCTCCTTGATCATTCCTTACCATCTGTATTAGTCAGCTTTTTTGTCATTATGCCAAAATGACTAGTAACACAATTTAAGGAAGGCAAGGTTTATTTTGGCTGACACTGAACGTGTTTCTAATTCACCATGGTGGAAAGGGTATATTAGAGCAATGTGGCCCCAATATCAGAAAATAGAGGGAGTGAAGAAGGGAGGGAGGGAGAGAAGGGGGAGGGAAGAAAGGTGGAAGAAAATGTGAGAGGGAGAAGAGAAGAGGGAGGAGAGAGAGAGAGATAGATAGAGAGAGAGAGACTATACCTATACCTACACATTTTTATTTCTGCCCCACCCCCATATAGTGAAGGTCTCTCACTTATTGGATGGTGCCATCCACATTTAGAATAGTTTGTTTCCTAAGCCAAACTTGTCTAGAAATTTCTTTGTAGACACACACAGAAGTATGCTTCCTTAATTCCCTATGTGCTTTAAAAATCCAATCAAATTGACAATAGAGTAGTCCTATCACACCACCTGATGTACTGGGATTTTCCCTCACTTGTAACTATCTTTCCCCAACTGTAATCTAAGTCCCATGAGGCAAGAGTTGTTCTCTCTCTCTCTCTCTCTCTCTCTCTCTCTCTCTCTCTCTCTCTAACTCTCTCTCTCTCTCTCTCTCTCTCTCTCTCTCTCTCTCTCTCTCTCTCTCTCTCTCTCTCTCTCTCTCTCTCTCTCTCTCTGTATTCATCAGGCTTCTGTGTCAGTTTCCAAATACTGGACAAAAACAACCTACATAGGGATTTTTTTCCCTCAAGATTTCAAAGGGTTCAACCCATCCCATCATGGTAGGTAAGGATGGTGGACCAGAATATTGTATCAGACAGGAAGCACAGAAAAGGTTGCCCTAGCATCTCTTCTGATTCCATGATAAAATACCCTGACAAAAGGTAACACAGGGGAAACGGCTTATTTTAGCTCACATTCCAGGTTAAAAGCAGCAGGTCACATCACATCCACACATCCACAGTCGAGAGAAAGGAGAAAGGAACCATTGTGCACACGTGTGCTGCTCTGCTGACTTTATCCAAACACTAGGAACAGTACCTCCACTCTCTGGCTAGGTCATCACTCGTCCTTAAGACGATCCCTCATAGACACCACCACAGGGCAACCTAAGCTACACAACCTCTCATGTGATTCTAGAGTGTGTCATCTTGACAATTAAAGCTGGTTATTACAGTACCCAAAGAAAGACATGGTGCACACTCCCAGCCATCTACTTCCTCTAGCTATCCCATCTTCTACCTTTAGCCAATAATGCCATCATATTATAAAACCTTCAAGGGATGAATCCACTCATTAAGACAGAGCTACTGTGCCTCTCAGAAATGCACTCATGACCACACTTACAGAGGTATGCTTTATGAAACCATGCGATGTTTCTTAATCTAGTCAAATTAAGAATGGAGATTAAATTTTTAGTTATGTTTTTTGGGTTTGTTTGTTTGTTTGTTTGTTTGTTTTGAGGCAGAGGTTTTCTGTATAGTTCTGGCTGTCTGAGAACTCACTCTGTAGACCAGGCTGAACCTGAACTCAGATATCTGTTTGCCTTTGACTTTGAGTGCTGGGATTAGAGGCAGGTACCACCATGTGCCTAAAAAATAGTTTTTTAAAGAGCAAAGAGAAATGATCAGACTTTCACTGATAGATCCCTAGTACAATATTCTTTGGAATAAATTGTAGAATCAAGTGAATACATTAAATATTGACTTGAATAGTTGTTAAATTTCTGTTGTATGCAAATATCAACTAAATGGTAAACTTTTAAAGAGAGAAGTCAGTAATTTTTAAAAGGATCACACTTGGTCCACAGTCTGTGTCTGTTTGGGGAGGTTATGGAACTTTCAGGACCTGGAGCCTTTATTGGAACAAGTATGTCACTGAGAGAGGCTCTGTGTGTGAGTGTATAGCCTTAGTCTATTTCCTTTCAGATTCTTTCTCCTGTCTCCATTGCTTTCCTGCCATTATGGACTTAAGCTGCTATCGGTTAGAGCATATTATCAGAGCAACAAAGGACTACTAGAGTTATGGACCTGTACAGTGTTTCTAGGGTGTGTTTGAAGCCACAGGAGGATTAACTCTTACAGTATTCCATTACTGGTACCATATAGCCTTTGCCTTCGGAGAATTTATAATCATTAAGGAAATGAGTAAGTCCTTGAAAGCATAAAATTTTTTTTTTTTAAATAAGCCATTTTGTAGATACTACCCTGAGCAAATTTATTTGCATACAACATGGTAATAATAGCTGTTGTAATCCCACGAGGATGGCCCATTACCATCTTTGGCTCACATAAGATTCAAACCTATTATAAATAGCTGCTATACAAGTGAAGAGATTGAGGTTAGCAGGGGAATGCCCTGCCCAAAATTCCTCTGAAGTGAAAAGCTGGACTTAGATCCAGTTCAGAGTTTCTCTCCACACTATGCTGCTTCGCTCCTCCAGGGTCAGTAACCAACCTACAAACTGCTTACAACTCTGCTTGCCTCTCAAAGAACGGCATTAAACTCCCGAGGCAACGCGCACTTCTTACATCCCTGAGAACCACTGTCCCTTTGCAAGGGATCTTTAAGGAAAACCAGTGGTTCAAGACACCTGTCACTCATGAGGTCTCTCTCTGCTCCCCAACCTGTTTCCTCTGATCCTATTCTACTAAGAATCTACTTTCACTGCTAATCTTGATGTAAGTGGTGGGTGCTGTCAGACCACAGTCTAAGAATGGAGTTGAGCAAGGGGAATTCTGAGTGCTTGTGAGAAAACTCCAAAATAAAACAAGGCAAGAGTCTTGTGACCGTAGTTTCTTTAAACCCCAGGATTGTTGTTGGAATATGTTTTTGTGCTCCCCCCAAATCTCCTGGTATGTCTGCCAAGCATTTCCTCCCTTCACAGGCTTGCCCAGTGCCTTTGTTAAACTGGTTATAGATGTTCAGACTTTAAGTGGAGCTCCTTATAGCTGGCTCTTCCTGCCAATCAGACACTGGGCTTCTAAGAGGCAAGTTTGCAGGCATTATCCAGCTTCTTCCTCCTTAGACCTTTCTGCCCTTAGCATCAAGCTGCAATCCTGTGAAAGTTGATGATGGTTACTTGAGCAGAGACCATACAAAGTCTGAGCACAGATCTTTGGTACAGAGAAGGTGGTTCATTAAAGGAGGAGGTGGGGCTGGAGCCAAAGGGTGGGGAGGAGCTGAAGGAGGGCAGGGAGGAGCTGAAGGAGAACGAGGAGGGGCCTGAGGGTAACACCACCCAGCTCTTGTGTACTCCAGCATGGCTTCGGCCTCATCCGGCTGCGGGGCCGGGCTGTTACGTTTTCTGCATCTAGTCGGGCAGCTCAAGGTGAGCAAGTGGGATCGGCCTGGCCAGGAGGCGGTGCGACCCGTCTCAGGCTCCGACCTCACGCAATCTCCCTCGCTCAACCAGGCTTTGCGGGGCCTGAACGTGCGGAGGAGCTGGTGGGTACGCAGGCGCAGCCACAGCCCAGGCCGTGGGCGATGCTGCCGAGCTGCAGCGGAAGGCAGAAGTGCGGCTTCTGCTCTGAAGCTGTGGAGACCATCCTCTGTCGCTGTGGCTTCCGGAAATGACGGTTTCAGTAATTCGGTTTCAGAGGGCACCAGCTCTTGCTTGGCAGAGCCAAGATGAGCTGTTCCCTGACACTACAACTATTGTTTGTGAAATTCTTTAGAAGCATAGAACTCCTCGGGAAAATGCAGACTTACATGATCACATTATGATCTAAATAAAAGGCTTGACTGCCATGGAAACTCCTCCAAGCCTTCTGAGTTAGGATTGGGGAGTCTGTCACATGTTATATGTATAAAATATTCTATTATTGTATGAAATGAGGTTTTGGACGGCAAAAATCTACTACTCTGGTAGTTAGGAAAAATACTGGGGCTTTGCTTTGCATTTTTCCTAACTACAACACAGTTTTGGGACGAGATGAACAGCAGCAGCTGGCAGCCTGGAACGTGGGTCTTCCCCTGTTGCGTTCGCAGATTCCAGGCATGCACCTGGCTTGCCACCAGTTTTGCTTTTATGTCTAAAAACTTTTTGTGCATTTACCCCATATTTGTACTTCACTAGCACAAAGTAAAGACTATTGGACCTTTGTATATTTTTGTATATTTGTAAATTGCCCACTCACCAGTTTGATTTTAGATTTTGATCGCTATGATTAGTTTAAATAAAACATTTTTTTAAATAGGTTTGAAACCACGACTCAGCTGACATGTGGCTCTGTGGCCATTCTCTGGCATTTTCTTGAAGAGCATCTGTCGTTTTTGTTGTTGTTTCCAGTGATGGTATTTTGTTTGTTTAATTCCTTATTTATTAGAGAGTCCCACGGACTGGCTGGGTATACAGAAATGTTAAAAAGCCAGAAAGCGTGTCAGATCACATGTACCGGATGGCAGTTATGGCTATGGTGACCAGAGATGACCGTCTTAACAAGGATAGGTAAGTTATTTGAACATTGTTGCTTGTGAAGGTTTCTAGACCCTGTGTCCCCGAGGCAGTTGTAAACTACAGTCAATTTTCTGTTGTTACAATGTGCGTTGGTCTCAGCGGAAACAAGTGTGAAGTAAGGGCCTTGAAGGGTGAATATGTGGGAATGGTATTTTGCATTAGTATTTATTTTGCTTTGAACTAGCTGCTTTTATGAATAGTGATAGCCATTTGTGAGGCCACCTTTTTGAAGTAGTTGACAATAACTACATAGAAGCTATAAAGAGGTAGCATCTCTTTAGATAATCAGCAAGGTTTTTTTTAAATGCTTGATAACCACAAGACAAGAGTTTACATAGAAGACAGAAAATGAATTGCACAGGCCCGATGTGGCTTCAATAAAAATTACAAAATAAGTTAGGATAGGAAATTAGCCAGTTATCCCAATAGCAGGGAAGATCTCATGTTCTTGGTTGGTCTTCACAGGTCAGATGGCATCTGAGCTGAGTGACACAGGTTGATAAGTAGTGAAAGGCTTTGCATTCAGAGCATCCAGAAACAAAACCCTGGTGGTGGGTAATGGGAAGCAAATGGTTGACTCCAGCAAAGTTCTTGGGGAGCCCAGCGAGTCCTGTTGCTCTGCAAGTAGTGTGGAACTTAGGGGATTTTGGCAAGCAAAGAAACAAAAACCACAAGGCAAAAACGAAAGTCAGTTGGAGAGATGAATGAACTTGGTCAGAGGTTTTGAGCTGGACCAGAAAAAAACAAAACAAAAAAAAAAACAAAAAAAAAAACTGGAGGTGGGAAACCTAAGAGGCTTTGAGATCTTTTGTTGAATATTAAGACTGAAAAATGCCAAATTACCAGTGCCAAATGCCAAATGCCAAATGCCAGTCCTTCTGGGGCGCCTGCCTCATTATTTACACCTGCTGCCCTGATGATTATTCTCATAGCCATGAGTTAAATGATCAGAATGAAATGATAACATTATTTAATGTAATTTTCATGTCTCCCCTATGAAGTACTTTCCCCCTGCCCCCTTTTAGTGATTCTGGGCATTACACTCAGGGCCTTGTGTGTGGTAGGCCAGTACAGTACAAGCTGTAACTTCCCAGTCCCATGTTATATGGATACAATGTAGGGTGACAAAAAGAAGCATTTGAGTTAAGTAAGTAATTTGGTGAACTTCTGTAGCTAGTAAAGTCAGTAGCCTTACTATGCAAATTCAAAACCATCTCAGTTCAGCTGCATCCATTACCTTGTATATTGATGATTTTGGCAATAGGACATTGGAGGTTCTAAATTTTGTATAAGTAAAATATCTCCTGACTTTGTGGAATCTTCTAAAACTAGCATTTGTAAAGTCAACCACTTTTAAAAAAGTTAATTTATCCTATACTTTCAGTTAGTCCATGTAGATAGATAATATAGATAGATAAGTAATTCTGATTAGTACTAATATAGGCTGGTAGAGTATAATTAATTTAGAAAGTATTATATTAAAATAGTCTATGGGGGAGAAAAATATATTATTAAGCTTAAAAATAGTATAGAGGGCTGGAGAGATGGCTCAGTAATTAAGAGCACTGACTCCTCTTCCCAAAGTCTGAGTTCAGTTCCCAGCAACACCCACATGGTGGCTCACAACCATCTGTAATGGGATCAGATGGCCACTGATGGTGTGTCTGAAGACAATGGCAGTGTGTTCACATATATTTAAAAAGATAATATAAAAAGGACACTTATATTGAATATAATTTTGTGTAATTATTCCACATTTGTTACCTGGTCAGATGTATACGCCTAGCCCTGGTTCACGATATGGCAGAATGCATCGTTGGGGATATAGCACCTGCAGATAACATCCCTAAAGAAGAGAAACACAGAAGAGAGGAGGTCAGTGTTGGTTATCGACTCTGCAAAATACCTCAAGGAGAACTTGTCGCCTAAGCGAATGAATTCACTAGCCCTTTTGCAATATAGGAGGACGCTCCCCAGCCAGTCTCAGGAGGGGGAGCTTGGAGAGGATGTTTTTGGCCTAAGTGTTCAGATGGAGCTCAATTGCTGAGTTTGTATAGAGTTTAGTAGGCAAGTAGCCAAGTCCGTATAGAGTTTGCAGACAACTAGCTGAGTCTATATAGAATTTGTAGACAACTAACTGAGTATGTATAGAGTTTAGTAAACAACTAGTTGAGTCTGTATATGGTTTGTGGACAACTGAGTATGAGTATAGAGTTTAGGACTTAATAGCTTAGACTTTGTGCGAATAATGACCAAAGGTTTTCAAGAAAGTCTTGAAGTAGGTTGTCCATACTGACTCTTTTTAGAAAGTTTATAGTTTTCTGTAAGTGAGGGTTTCTTGACCAGAGAATTGATGTTGGCTTATCTGCCCCCCGCCCCCTCCCCATTGTTTAATGTAAGAATATGAGTACATGCCTGTTCCTGCTGTATTTGACTCAGGAACAGATAGACATGTCGGTTTTCTTTTTTCTTTTCTCTTTTTCCTTTGGTTCTTTAAGATGGGCTTTCTCTGTGTAGCCCCAGCTGTCCTGAAACTCACTCTGTAGTCCAGGCTCGCCCTCAACTCAGAGATTTTCCTATCTCTGCCTCTCTAGTGCTCAAATTAAAGGTGTATACCATCACTACCTGGCTTTTAAGTCTACAGCACCTGGTAGTCCTAGGCAGTCTCTCATCCAAGTACTAGCTAGGCCTGCCTAGGTTCTGAAATCAGACAAAATTGGGCAAGTTCAGGGTCATATGACAATAGACAGGCTTCAGTCTTTGATAGTATGTATAGATAAATGGCATGGCTTTCATTAGATTAGAAGAAATAGCTGGGACTTAACTCAATTTGTGGAAATTATCTCCCCCATCACCGGTAATCTATTTGGAGAGAAATTTTCTAAATCACAAATATATTCATTATCATAATTAGTATTTAGCAAATTTTAAGTTAGTCCTATAGAAGCTAGAAATTTGAAAAGTAAAAAAAAAAATGCATTTACAGAAATAAATAGCTTTCATAAGATACTAAATTACGGTCAGTGGAAGCTACAAACTCTGAGGCCAGGGCTGAAAAAGAGACATTTTTGAGGCAGAGGCAGAGGCAGAGGCAGAGGCAGAGAGGCAGAGAGGCAGAGAGACAGACAGACAAAGAAGCAGAGGCAGAGAAATCCAGGGAGAAGACTTCCTCTCTCCCTTCCTCCTCTTACTCCTTCATCCTCACAGCTGAAGAAGGGCTGAGATCTCTTACTGTAAATGACTTATCTCATGGCCCTTTGAGGTTGATCGTAAGTCATTTAGTAAGGAAGCTATTATCAGGATTGTTTAATAGAGAAGGTAGGTTTAAGAAGCTATTGTCAGAGCTAATGGAGACTAGAGCTGAAGTCCCAAAGAAGAAAGAAGATCCCATAAAGAATTGGAACTAATTTAGGTTCAAACCACCCTAAACTACCTTGGGAATGTTATAAGACTGTGTCGTCGTCTGTCCATCTTCCTCCCAAATGACAGGCTCAAACTATTGCCTAAGGAAATATTTCTCAGTATAGATCTAGACTGTTGTGAAAAAGAATTCTTAGGTTGCTTGACAGAATTCATATAGAAAGAAAGCAATCTGCTACAGTTCTCAGTTATAGAAAGGAATTGGCACTTGAACCAGAGGGTGATGTGATGTGTCACGTCTGGACACACCACACTAGGCCCAAACAGTTCCATGTGTAAGAGATTTTATTGGAAGAGAGAGAGAGATGGAGTGGTGGCAGAAAGAGAAGAGGAGGAGGAGGAGGAGGAGAGAGAGAGAGAGAGAGAGAGAGAGAGAGATGATGGGTGTTCCATATATATATATATGGGTGTGACATGGTGGTCACAGGTAAAGGTGGGAAGTGAGCCTAATGGATTCTGGGAATATGGTGGCTGTGCCTTGGCAACAGATCTGTGAGGCCTGCTTATGTGACGTCACAGATTTCAGAGGCCCTGATGCCAATATATCTCCCTTCTTGTTATTATAAAGAGAAGGAAAGAAAAAGGGAAGGGGAAGCCGATGGTGAGAAGGGAATGAGGCCATCATGTCTCTTAAGTTACTTCCTGCTGTCTAGGGGCGTTGTCAATGGAGGGTAGCTGGCTCTCACGATTGGGATCCACTTGATAAACGTTCGCATCAGGTTCTTCTGTGGATGGCGGCTCTTCTGTGGGCAGCGGCTAGTAATCCTGTAACAGGAGCTGATTAATAGTTTGTTAGAAATTTTTTGTATTTGTCTTTGAAGGAGTGTAGAAACAAGTTTAATGAGGCAGGGAGCAAATAATAACACCAGGAAGATTACTAGGAGAGCCATTACAAAAGGGAATATCCAATTCCATATAGGATTTTCAAAAATCCCAGGACTGGAAGTTTCACCGTCTCTGAAATTTTTTATGTCTGACTGTAGCTCCTAGATTTTATTTCTTACTATCCCAGATTGGTTGACATAGAATCAGCATTCTTCTTGGAGGAACAGGCAAAGACCACCTTCTTTAGCTGTCAGGACATCTAGCCCCCATCAATTCTGAAGCACCATGGCTGCCAAAGAATCAATCAACAACTCCTGTCTCTTACCTGGAATCCCATGGGTCTTGTATGTAGAAGAAGAGTGTCTTGTGGTGTTGATAGAAGAAATGACTGGTTCCTGATCCTAGCATATGTATCTGAAAGACCAATATGGGCAGCCTCCATATTCGTCTGGTCATTTTCTACAATAACCTTTTGTCTGGTCAAAGAGAAAGCAGGTGTAGAGATCATAATACTTAGATGGGATAACAGATATAGAGATGATAGCATTTTGTATCGGTTCCTGGCATCCAGCTATGGAGCAGTTTCCTAACCATATTTGGAAAGACTGTTTGTTATTTGTGGGGGTTTCTTGAACCCCGAATCTCCAGATGTAAGATCTACTCTGGATAGAAATGAACAGCAGGGAGAGGACGAGAAACCCATGTCTAATCCGGTGAGGTTGAGCTCAGCTGCTGGAATGGAGCCTCATTTTCTGGGATTGGGGACAAGTTGTGTGGTCTCAACACCCTCCAGTGCTTAACAGAGCACGATCCTGTTAAGATTGATGTGTATGACTAAGAGTCATTTTTAGGTGGAGGAATGAAAGGTTTGAGGTGAGACAGGTAGACCCAATGAGAGAGTCCCTCGAGTTTAGCAGCTGTAGGGGTCACGAGAATTACCTTAAAAGGGCCCTGCCACTTGAGAGAGAGAGGTGAGGGCCAATGACCTGGAGGGGATAGAAGGACTTGGTCTCCAATGCTGACAGGCAGTGGACAGGAGACAGTGAGTGGCCGCAGTAGATGGTGATCAGCAAAGTTCCATAGAAAAGAACTGAGGTGGCAAAGTAATGGGGTGAGTAGATAGGAGGGGAGAGCATTTAGGTGAAAGACCAGGAGTTAGGACTGGACGTCCATACATGAGTTCAAGGAGAGAGATGAGGAGAGGTTGCTTGGGGAGAGCTTGTAACCTGAAAAGAGACAGAGGTAGGAGTTTTACCCAATCAAAGTGGAGTTCCTGTGACAGCTTAACAAGAGTGGTTTTTAAAGAGCCGTTAGTTCTTTCTACCTTACCTGAAGATTGAGAGTAGTAGGGAATGTGAAAATGCCAGGGGATGTCTAGGGCCTTAGGATTTAAGAAACTTGGGAAGTAAATTTGGGACCATTGTCTGATTGGAGAGAGACTGGGACAGCAAACTAGGGGTTGATCTCTCAGAGGAGGAGATCAGAGACTGTCTGAGCCCTTTTGTTAGTTGTGGGAAATGCTTCTACCCACCTCGAGAAGTTGTCCACCAAGACCAGGAGGTACTTTCACACCTGATAGTGAGCATGTGGGTAAAGTCAAGTTGCCAGTCAATTCCAGGAAGGGAACCTCTAGCCTAATGGGTAGGAAAAGGGGTGCTACGATACCTTGAGTTGGATTCAGACATCTGACAGATTTTTGCAAGAAGCAGTGATAGATTTTAAGAAGCTTAAGTCCTCAGGAGTAGGCTATAGGTGGGTCTTAACAAATGAAGACAATGCTTGGCTGTTAGGATGAAAGAGTTGGTGAAGATAGGACAGAATTTGGCGGGTGTCAGGAGCTAAATAAGGTAGAGATGTAGGTTGTAGTGTTAAGAATATCCTGGGGAGAATGAGACAAGTCTAGGCCCCTAAGGGCCACAGCTCTAGCTGCCTCGTCAGCTCGGTTGTTTCCTCTGGAGACAATAGAGTCATCTGTCTGGTGGGATCTACAATGGACAATCCCAATGACTGTGGGAAGATGGGAAACCTTTAGCATGGCCATAATTTGGTTTTCATTAGTTACTGATCATCCTTTTGTGGTAAGTAACCCACGCTCCTTCCAGATAGCAGTGTGGGACAGGAGGATATGAAAAGCATGTCTGGAATCCGTGTAGATATTGAAGGATTTTCCCTGTGCCAGTTGAAAGGCACAGGTAAAGGCTATTAGTTCAGCCTGTTGATTGGTGGTGTGAGTAGGAAGGGCCTCAGTGTCTGACACTATGGCATAACCAACCAGCTTTTCTAGCCCCTTCATCTAAAAAGGAGCTGCCACCTGTATACCAGTATAGATGGCCTGAGGCAATGTGCCTTCTTGAATTTGAGAAGGATGAGGTTCCTCTAAAGTTTCAGTGCAGGAGTGAGATAGGGAGTGGTCAGTATTAGGTCGAGGAAGAAGATTGGAAATATTAAGAGGTGGGCATAATTGGAAGGTGAGTGTGGAATCTTCTATTAAAGCTACCTGAAGAGAAAGAACCCTAGAGGGACATAGAGTCTGTAAGCCTTTATAAGCTAGGAGCTGTGACAGGTTATAAGTAGAGAAGACAGTTATAGGCAACCTAAAGGTTAGGTTTTTTTGCCTCTCAAATAAGGAGTTCAGCAGCTGCTAAGGTACAAATACAAGGTGCCCATTCCTGCATGGCTAGATCTAGTTTTTTTTTTTTTTTTTGACAAGTATGCTACAGGTGCAAAAGAGGGTCCCAGTTGATGACCTAAGACTCCAAGGGCAAATCCCTCCTTTTCCATTACATATAGGAAAAAGGATGAGTCAGATCAGGGAGATGTAAAGCTGAGGCCTTAATGAGAGCTGAAACCTTTGAAAGGGCTTGGTAATAGGGTTGAGAAGAGGCTTGTGGGTGGGGCCTAACACTGCTTCATGTAAGGGACGAGAAAGGAGGGAAAAGGAAGGAACCCAGGAACGGAAAAAGCTAGCTATTCTTAGGAATGATAAAATCTCTTCCTTTGTAGAAGGAACAGTTAGAGACTGAATCAGATTCTTTCTATCTAAGGTAATAGCTTTGTGGGTTGGGGTAATTGTTAGTCCCAAATAGGTGATCTGAGGGGTGGACAGTTGAGTTTTAGAAGGTGAGACCCTGTAGCCTCGACTGGAGAGGAAATTTAGAAGAGCAGAGGTGTCAGCTTGGCTAATTTCTAGAGAGGGGCTACAGAGAAAGGCATCGTCTACATAAAGTATAACCTTAGAGTTAGGGAGAGACGGGGATAGTAAGTCAGAAGTCAGGGCCTCACCAAATAGGTGTGAGCTGTTCCAGAATCCCTGAGGTAGAACAGTCCAGGTAAGCTGGGTAGAAAAGTGGGTATCAGGCTCTGTCCAGGTAAATATGTTTTGTGACTGGGCTTCTAGAGGGATAGAGAAAAATGCATCCTTGAGATCTAGGACTGAAAAATGGAAAGTCCCTGAGGGGATAGTGGAAAGAAGTGTGTAAGGATTAGCCACAACAGGATGGAGGGGAACTACTGCAGAATTAATGCGCCTGAGGTCTTGAACCAGGGGATAGTTACCATTAGGCTTCTTAACAGCTAGTATAGTGGTGTTAAAGGGCAAAGGATTTTTTTTTCTCAAGAGGTCAGAAATAATAGGCTCTGAGGCGCTGGAGAGAGAGAGGGTATTATGCTTGGGTTACGTACCTGGTAGAGTCCAGTAATTGGATGACAACAGGAGAATGGTGTTTAGCAACAGAGGGGTTCTGGATGTCCCAGACTCGGGGATCTACCTGAGAAGCTGGTAAAGGAAATAACATGGTAGTGTTAGTAGGTTGGCTGGCTAGAAGACGGAACAGAGGAACTGCTGGTGAGCTTGGGATTAGGGGAATAGGGGGAGCAAAGGAAATAGAGGCTCCCAGCCTAACTAGAAGATTCCTTTCCAATAAGGGGACAGGACATGTTGGCACTACCAAAAAGGAATGGGTGAGAGGTACACCCCTAAAAATGCAACTAAGTGCTGGGGTCTGGTGAGGGAAGTAAGGTTGTCCTCCTACCCTGACAATAAGAAAACGAGAAGGAGAAGTGGGTCCCCAAAACTCTCTGTCAGGACTAAGTGGCTCCAGTGTCCAAGAGGAAGGAGATGGACCGCCCACATACCACGATATTTACCCAGGGCTCCCTGCTAGTGATGACAGTGGTCGGGTCAGGGGAGCTCGGGCCTCCTTAGTCAGTCATAGCCAAGCCTAGGAGATCAGTTGGAGGGTTATCTGGGAGTGATGTCCCCTTGTTCTGCATAACATGAAGGCAATCAACAGCTCAGTGTCCCTCTTGATGGCATCTAGGGCATAGCCCCCTTGGCTTGCGGAAGTTAGGGCAGGCTTTTGTCCAGTGACCTTTCTGACCACATTTGTAGCAGGTGCCTGATGGTTGAGTCTTAGGAGACCATGAGTCTGGGGCAGTGGCTGGGGCTGGTCAGACAGCCTTTGCCAGCATATGGTATTTTTGTTTGCGGACTTTATCATCTCTCCCATGGTACACTTTGAAGGCCAGCGCTAAAGACTTCTACGTTTGTAGTTAGGGGTCCCCTCTCCAGTTTTTTAAGTTTAGCTTTTATGTCGGGGTAGCTCTGGGAAAAGAAGTAGGTCATCAGAAGTTGCTTACCTTCTGGGTTTTCAGGGTCCAGATTGGTATGCTATAATAAAGCCTTCGTAAGGCGTTCTAAAAATTGAGATAGATTCTCCTGCTTGTCCTGGACAACCTCTTGGAGTTTTTGAAAATTTACCAGCTTTAAGGCTGCTTTCCTAAGACCAGCCAGAAGGCATGTAATGAACCTGTCCCTGGCTAAAATACCACCTGCAGAATTGTAATTACACCGGGCATCCTGTTCTGGCACTGTCTCAGAACCAATTGGGTATGTACTGTCTGTTTGGTGAATTTCATCTGCATGCACTCTTGCCTCTTCCCAAACTCATCTGAGTTCATCAGGAAGTAAATTATTTGTAAGAATCACGTTAACATCATGGAAAGTCAAGCTATAAGACTGAATGATATACTGGAACTCTTTAATAAACTTGGAAGAGTTAGAAGTATAGGAACCCAGTCTGCTTTCTATTTGAGAAAATTCAGTAAGCGAGAAAGGAACATGTACTCTGACAAGTACAGCTACCCCAGCAACTTCTCTTAGAGGAAGGATTGATGCTGGGTCAGGTGTCTTTGAGGAAGAAAGACTTGGAGGTTTGGCTGTGGTCTTAGAGTGGGTGACAGGAGGAGTGAAGGTAGCTGCCGATGTGGGGCATTTGGAGCAACCTACAGCTGGCACAGAAGAAGGGGAGGGTTTTGGAGAGGTAGAGATAGCAGGCTCTGGGGCATCCTAGTGAGGAGGAGAAACTAGTAGCAGTTTGGGTTTTCAGTGGTGTGGAAACAGATCTGCAGTGAAAAGGGGGTGGTTCATTAGCTGGATCTAGCATTGTAGTGTCATCTAGTGGAAGTTGTGTAGGTTTCATGGCTAAGAGAAGTTGGGTTGGGGAACAAGAAGAGCACAGGGAGGGACTGGAGTGAAGATAGATGAATGGTTGGACATAGGGAACCTCCTTCCATTTACTAGTTCACTGGAAGTATGTATTAAGATTCCTTAAAATAGTTGGTTCTGGGTTCCATTAGGTGGCTATTTTGAACTCCCATCTAGTTGGTACTGAATCCAGACCTCGTTGCAGATATATATTAAATTTGATGCCTTTAAGTCAGGCATTAACTTCAAAGATTTGAGATTTTCCAGGAGACATCCTAGGACGTACCTTCGAAGACATTGCAGCATCCATGGGGGCGGGGTGGGGGTTATTGGACTATTTGTACCAGCATCGTGAGAACACTCCAAAAACCAAAAAGAAATCAGCCAGGCTAGTGGCCTAAGTCGTCACGTGGGCCCCCTAAGAGGCTACGCAGTAAGCCCTGGGCCCTGCCCCAGTACCAGGGATTTGTAAATGGCTGCAAGAGCCTGGAAGGGGAAGGGAATGAGAGTTGCTTTTGTGGGAATGGTCACCCAAAGGATCCTAACTCGTATGTCAGCTGGGAGATGTGGCTGTAAAATGCCAACTCCTTACTCCCCAGAAAAAGCTGGCCAGGCCCTATCGGGTAACCTAGAGGCTCTCCTGTTGACTGATCCTACCAATTAATATACCAGTGTCTGTACGAGAATTATAG
Source organism: Mastomys coucha (assembly GCF_008632895.1). Taxonomy (NCBI): domain Eukaryota; kingdom Metazoa; phylum Chordata; class Mammalia; order Rodentia; family Muridae; genus Mastomys; species Mastomys coucha. The sequence continues at coordinate 24,143,020 of NW_022196902.1, forward strand.
CAAACTGGTAAATAGGAACGTGGAACTGAATGAGTAAGTGTGGGCCCTGGCAGAAGCTAGCCCTGCAGGATAGACCAGGGGGGCACAGCTCATGTGGTAGCAGTTCATATGTACTGCTGTAAGCTGCCTGTGGTGGCAGCAGCGGCAGCAGCTCTTGTGGTGAAAACCTGTGATTCTTGTGGCAACCAGCTAAGGGTGCAGCAGTAGATGGTGCAGCCGGTCCACAAGATCTTGTTGCCTCTGGCAGACCCCGCTTCAGCACTCCACAGCTGCTGTTGATGGTTTTGGCACCAAATGATGTGTTAGAATAGCACCTAATGTCTGGCCACACTACACTAGGCCCAAACAGTTCCATGTGTAAGAGGTTTTATTGGGAGAGAGAGAGACAGGGTGGTGGTGGAAAGAGAAGAGGAAGAGAAAGAGAGAGGAGGACAGAGAGAGGTAGAGGGAGAGGGGGAGAGGGAGGGAGAGAGAGGGGCACGTTCCCTATAGGTGGTGATGTGGTGGTCACAGGTAAAGGTAGAAGGTGAGCCCGATGGATTCTGAGAATATGGTGGCTGTTGCCCTGGCAACAGGTCTGTGAGGCCCACCTATGTGGCATCATTGGTTTCGCAGGCCCTGATGCCAACATGATGGGTAATGAAGTGTGATCTAGAGTAAGAGGATGGAGAAGAAACTCCTGGCTGGTGAAGCTTGTTGGAGGACATTGGTTTCATCTCTGTATAAATATGGACATTAGAGTGACAAGTCATGCTCAAGATTGCCATAGACAAGGAGCTGGCATGGGGAAATGGGCCAGGAAAGGAGATACACTGTCCCTCTGGAAGGACATGAGGGTTTTCTCCACAGAGAGCATGTTAGAAACTTCTTAGGAGGAATTACAGACATGGTAAAGGAAGCACAACTACCAGAGGTGGAGAAACCCGATGACTCCTGACAGGATGGGTCCTGGTTAGTGTTGCCTGAGGCAAGAGTGCAAGGTTCTGCAGTCCATGGAGCTTGCTGCTCTCTTCTGGGTAGGAAAGAACCCCTTCTGGCCCCCATCACCCTTGCTGCTGCCTACGCCTGCTGATTCACAGAGGAATAAACGGCATAGGCAGAAGAACCAAGTAAGCCTCTTAGAGAACATCAAGTTCTTGGCTGAGAAACCCAGGGCCTGGAGAGAGCTGGAGAGTCATTACCTCTGCAGGCTGCTGGTCTAGGTTCAAGAACAGGAAGGTTGGCATTCCTTTGACAGATGGTGTTTATGCACAAAATTTGGCTCTCTGAGACATGCATTAAGATAATTAAATGAAGACTCCTTGCCCTTAAGAAAGATGTGCGTAATATGAACCAGAAGCATCAATTGCCCAGAAATTTCTTGCCTTGCTGGGCAGGATTTTCAAGGAGCATAATAATTTTTATCAGTAAGAAGCTTTTTAATAGGTCAGTATTTCGATGATGTGGTCTCGAAATTGCTAATTCAGGCTTTGGGATGAGCTCATAAGAATAAAGTATCTTGCATGAGGGAGTCAAGGGCTACATTTTGTTCTGACATGTTCAGTGATAGGTTAGTGAGCTAAGAAGGGACAAAGCAAAGTGTTTCCTGTTCAAAGCAAAGTGTTTAAGCATGTACTCCAAGTAGATTGAACTTCAATATACCTATACTCAAATGTCTTTTGAGGACTTCTCAAAAATAAAACAAGAAATAATGTATTGCTGGAATTGTGTTGTAAAATGCAATGTTTATGAAGACAATATTAAAAAGTGTATTTTTTCAAGTTCATTGTGGAGATTTACAATAAAGAAATGAGAAGAATGAAAGTCTAAAATACAATTCTGTCACTCAGGGTGCTGTGATCCTATAATTATGTGCCCGAGCAAGCCACTCAGGCTTGCCACCCTAAGAGCAAATGCTGGTACTGGTGAGTTCTGCTTGCTCTAGATGAAGTTGTAAGCTACAGGCCATTTTTCCTCCCATTGTTTTATAAATATGCATACAAATACTCGTTCCTTTTCTCCAGTTCATTTTCTCCTTCTTGGGAAGGCCTGAGAGTAGCCAGCATTGAGTTGCAAGGACATCCCTTCAAGCAGTTGCTGGGGACACAGTCATTCAACCCCACTGGTTATTGTCCTGCTGTCCACCAGAGTAGAAGAGAGTGTTTTCAGATGGGCAGCCAGTTGAGATGGTAAGCTCCTTTGGAGCAGAGAGAACAGAGTGTTCAGCAGTGCATTCTGGGAAACAGTGTAACTTCTGTTATGTCAATGACGATAATTGCCTTTCTGTGTGATGCTTTTAAGTTTTGCAATAATGGAAGTAATAGAAAATGAATATAATTTTTTTAATAGAACCAGTAAAGACCAGTTTACTAGGAGTTATTCAGAAGAATCTAAGTCCTTTGTTGGGCTTTTGTAGACTAGATACTGACTTAGATGAAGGTAAATGTAATAGATGTAATGATTTCTTATTTCAGGAGGCTATGAAGCAGATAACGCAGCTGCTGCCGGAGGACCTCAGGAAGGAGTTATATGAACTCTGGGAGGTGAGTATACATTCTGGGCTCATTTTATATTTATTGTTATTGAGTTCTATATGGTCTGCCTGTGTTTACTTGCTCAGATTATCTTACTCATGTTTAATTTGTTGTGGTTTTGCCTCCCAGCTGCCACAGAAACTTCTCTGTGCTTAAAGAAGTTTTCCTTTTTCTTTTTGGTTTTTTGGTTTTTTTTTTTTCTTGTTTTTTTGTTTTTTGTTTTTCATTTTCATGACAGGGTTTCTCTGTGTAGCTCTGGCTGGCCTGGAACTCACTCTGTACACCAGGCTGTAAGATTTGGGGGGCTGGTGGACCACACTTCTAGGGCATGTGGAGTGGATATTACCAGATTTTGTCCCAGAGTCAATTTATCTGCATCTTTAACCAACACTGTGACCACAGCCATGATCCTCAGACAGGCAGGTCACCCGAAGGCCACAGCGTCTAATCTTTTTGAGAGGTATGCCACTGGTCTCTTCCATGGCACCAGTTTTTGGGTCAGGACCCTTTTGCTATGCTCTTGTTTTCTGCCACATACAGGTGGAATGGCTTAGTTACTTACATCAGGGAGACCCAGGGCAGGGGCTGACATGAGAGCTGTTTTGATAGTGTCAAAAGCCCCTTGCTCTTTCTCCCCCGACACAAAAGGCTACTTGTTCTTGTTGAGAGGACAGAGAGGGGCCACCATCTTGGCGAACCCGGGTATCCATAGGAGACAGAAGCCTGCTGTGTCCAGGAACTCTCTAACCTGTTTCTGACTCCTAGGTGGTGGGATGTGAAACATAGTTTCCTTTCTGTCATCTGATAGCCATCTCTTCCCTTCCCTGAGCAAATACCCCAGGTAACTGACCTTTTGGCAACATATCTGAGCTTTCTTGGCTGAGGCACGGTAGCCTAACTCTCCCAGTTCCATGAATACACATTTGATCCCTTCCAAACACAGTTCCTTGCTGGATGCAGCTAAAAGAAGGTCATCCACGTACTGCAAGAGAGTTATCTGGGGATTGGATGCTTGGAAGGCAGCTAAGTCTTGATGTAGGGCATCATCAAAAATAGTGGAAGAGTTCTTGAGGCCCTGAGGAAAACGGGTCCACGTGAGCTGGCCCGTTATAACCGACTCAGGGTCTTTCCATTCAAAGGCAGAGTACTCTTGGCTCTTAGGGGCCAGTGATAGGCAGAAGAAGGCATCTTTGAGGTCCAGTACAATATACCAGATCCTAGAGGGACGCAAGGAGCTCAAAAGGTTATATGGGTTAGGAACTGTAGGGTGGAGGTTGGACACCTGTTTGTTTACTTCCTGAGGTCCTGGACAGGTTGATAGTCATTGGACCCTGGCTTTCATACTGGGAGGAGGAAAGTATTCCATGTGGACTGGGCACCTCCACAGGATCCCCAGTTGGAGGAGACCTAGGATGTGGGGCCGGATCCCATCTCAGGCTTCTTTGGACATAGGATCCTGGCGAATGGTTGCTGGGCTGGCCTGGGCCTTCAGCTCCACAAGGACCGGAGGCTGGTTCTTAGCTTTCCCCATTCCTGCTGTCTCAGCCCAAGCCTGTGGGAAGTTCCATAACCACCAATCTACATCTTCAGGCCTGCAATCCTAATTCTCAAAGAGTTGGTACTCATCTTCTAGTTTCATAGTCAGCACCTGGATGGGTTCTCCCTGTCAGCCCCTGACCTGGGGTCCTTCTGGGAGGAAATGGATCGGTGCTCCCATCTTAGTGAGAAGGTCTCATCCTAACAAGGGGCAAGGGCATTCTGGGATGACAATGAATGAGTGAGATACCCGGCCCACACCTAGGCCTACTGTTCTTCAAGTAGTCCATAAGTATTGTTTGTTGCCAGTAGCCCCTTGGACCCAGGACTTCTTTTTGGAAATCAGCCCATCCGATTGTAGGAGGACCGAATATTCTGCCCCTGTGTCCACCAGAAACTGAGTAGGTTTCCCCTCCACAGTAAAGGTTACCCTGGGTTTGGGGAGGGGATCTGAACCCTGTCCCCTCTATTCACTGTCACTGTTCTTTTGAATGGCCAGCACTTTTTTTTTTTTTTTTTTTGGCTTTTGGTTTTTGGAGACAGGGTTTCTCTGTGTAGCCTTGGCTGTCCTGGAACTCACTCTATAGACCAGGCTGGCCTCGAACTCAGAAATCTGCCTGTCTCTGCCTGAATGGCCAGCACTTTATGCCCCACCAGCTTTCTGTCTGAAACATAGGGCCCCTTTTTCTTCTTTTTGGGGGCATTCTCTCAACCAATGCCCCTTTTCTTTACAGTAAGCACATTGATCCTTGGCCAGGGGTTCTCTTCGGTTGCCAGGTACTATCTTACTAAGTTCCCTAATCTCTCTAACTACTGTGGCCAAGATTCTGTGATGCTTCCTTTCCTGTCTCTTTTCTCTTTTTAATTCTCTTGCTTCCTGTTCTTTCTGTTTCCTATCTTCTTTCTCTTCTTCTGTCTCTTGGTTATAAAATACTTTCTCAGCCACCTGCACTAACTCTCTCAAACACTTATCTTGTAACCCATCTAGTTTCTGCAACTTCTTCCTGATACCTTGGCTCAACTGATCAATAAAAGCAACTGTAACAGTAACCTTATGTTCTTTACTGCTGGGATGGTAAGGAGTAAACTGGCGGAAAGCCTCCATGAGCCTCCCTCTGCTAAGGGAGATTCATTCAGCCCCTGGATCACCTCTCTTACCTTAGCCAAATTAGTGGAGCATCTCACTGCTCCCTTGAGACCTGCCAAAAGAGCCTGGCAGAAAACTTTCAAGTGCTCTCTACCTTCAGGCGTGAAGTCCCAGTCTGAACTTGTCAGCGGAAAACCTGCATCAGTATCAACTGGTAGGAGGGAGGGTCGCCCGTCCACCCCAGGGACATTTTTCCTGGCCTTGAGGAGGATATGCTGTTTCTCCTTGGTTGTGAAACTGTAACAGTTGTTGACAGTCATCCCAGGTGGGCTGATGGGAAAAGAGGAGAGATTCAATGAGGTTAGTCAGGCTCTGAGGATTTTCAGTGAAGGATGGGTTGTGGGACTTCCAGTTATACAAATCAGCTGCTGAGAATGGCCAATACTGCAGGGACTAGTGGCCCTGCTCATCGGGAGGGTCACAGGCCCAGAGGGGCAAAATGTTGATCTGGTCAGGGACTGTTCCTCTCTTGTTGCGGGTCCTGTGGGCAGGTCCCTCCAACTCTGAGGATGAAGCCTCTGCACCTCTCTCCTCTTCTGGTGAGGCCAAAGGACCTGCAGCCAATGGTGCCAGGGGTCCTGTAGCTGGACCTACATGAGGGTGGAGTGCGGGGTGGAGGCGGGTAGGGAGGAGGCAGGTCCAAAAGGAGAAGGTCAGCATTGGTGTCCAAGAGGACATTCTTCTTGGCTTGGTCCTGTACAACGAGGATAGACACCCACAGATGGACCCAGTGGGGAGGTTTAGATACCAAATCTTCCGAGACCAGGATGTATGGGATCTGGTCTGGATGACTCCCAGGACCTGTTCTAAAGACTCTCTGTTTGACTAATCGAATAGGAGTCAAGGAGAAAGAGCCATCGGCTGGCCACCTGACCTCAAAGGAAGGCCATTCTGAAGCACAAAGAGTCTTCCATTTATGCTTTTCCACTTCTACTGAGATATTATAGGCCCTAGACCTAACTTCTGCCCAATGTTTAAGAGTCAAACTCATGGGGGTAGACATAGTTTGCCCCATGCTGTCCAAAAATATGGTCAGTCCAAATCCATATGCAAATAAAAGGACAGAGATAGACAGACTGAGGCGCCCCTGCCAGGAACGCCACAAACACAAAACAAAAGAACTCCATAGTGTCTCCTTGCCGCCACCCCCAGATGGAGTCTAACCCTTTTGGATCCGATTTCCCAGATAGAGTCCAGAGTGTCCAGGACTCTGGTAGTCTGCAACATCAAGGTTCAGCTACCTGCCTCGCAAGACTACCTCCAAGAAACAGCTGCGGCTACAGATCAAAAATACAGAAGACACAGATTCAAAAAGTCAGACACAGACACAAAGTGGTACCTACTAGAGCATTCTCTCCTCCAATCTCCACTTGTCCCATGAGAGGAGGATTTTCCCAGCCAATGCACCAAGATGTAAGATTCAGGGTGGATGTCCCACTCATGAAGACACAGAGATGGAGATCGATGCAATAAGCAAGAGGTTTAATAATCCAGTATACTAGGGTTGTCTTGCAATTGGGGCAAAGGTGACCCTGGGGAACAAAAACACACACTCTTTATACCCTTCCAGTATATAGGTTTACAGCTTGAGTTGGTTATCTTTCCCATTGTTCTTTGTTTCCATTGATCTTTGTCCCCCAGGTGAGGAGGAGATATCTGTTGCACATAGGAGGGGTTGGGGGGAGATTCACCCCCTACTGGGGATGTTTCCTGGAACCAGGCATTACTCCCCGCAATTAGGGCATCTCTTGGGGATGAATGTTTGTTCAGTAAACCCTTCTGAAGCTCTCTGTCTTTAGGCTTAATGGACATTCCTGGCTTCCTGGTATTTTTATGAGGTGTCCCTGTTTGCTCAATTCTTACAAGGCTGGCCTCAAACTTAGAAATCCACCTGCCTCTGCCTCCCAAGTGCTGGGATTAAAGGCATGCACCACCACTGCCAGCTTAGAAGTTTTTCTTTGTTATTGTTTGTACTTCTCTTATGGTCTCGGTGCCTAGACAGCTCTCAGTGCACAGTGCTTGTATTTCTGGATGCTTTGTTCACACTCACATATCCATACCTAATTCTTTTATTTGTGTGAATGTGTGCCCACATATGTGTGCAGGCCACAGACCAACCTCAGTTGTCGTTCCTTAGGTATCCCTCACCTTGATTTTGAGACAATATCTCTCAGTGATGCAGAAACTTTAGGATTACAGCATGCTAGTTTCCACTTTGGTTCTGGGGATTGAATTTAAGTCCTCTTGTTTGCAAATAAGCTCATTTACCGACTGAGCCCTCTGCCCAGCCCCCATTTCTAATTCTTAAAACATGTGAATGACATACTTTAAACAAGGTGGGAGACACCTGAGGAGTGGCAGCTAAAGTTGTGTCCTGGACTCCATGTGGCGTTGGGGTAGTTCAGAACTGACCTTTGATCCCACCTTACCAAGTCGCCGTCTTGTGACCTTGTACATGTCCTTTTACTAAGTCTGTTGTCCATCTATAAATGAACAGAGTGAAATCAAGGTGAAAGGCACAGAATGGGCCCATGCAATGCCGGGCTCTTCTGTGCTTGCTCCTCACTATGGGAGATGAGGCTGAAAAGACTGGGCAGGAAGAGCAGAAAGGCACGAGTTAATGTTTTTTTTTCTTTTTTTAATATTAATGTCTATTTTTTATTATATTCAACACAATATATATTTTTATACCAATCACAAAAATGGTAGTCATGTTATTAAATGAACATAAAGTTTGTTTGTTTGTTTGTTTTATTTTTAGTAGAGCTTAAAATCTTGCCTCTTACTGGTACAAGCCCAAAATAAGAACAATTTTTAGACTTTGGAGTTCATTGCAATAAGTCTATACTTCAATGACCCTCACATCACCAAAGGATTTTACCTCCATAGTAGCTAAGCTAAGAGTTAATAGTTCTGCTGCACCAAGGAATGAATTGTAGACATGATTTGAAAACAGATTTCCTGCTATGGTCAAAGCTATTTGACTAGAGTGATTGTCATCATTCTCAGCTCACAGGGAATAGGTTACATTCATTTAAGAAGTGTTGTGTATTAAGATGGTCTATCCATGAAGTCATTCACTAGCTGTTTCAGTGAACAATGGTTCTGCTTGGAGGATGGCACAGACATTAGGTGAGGGTAAGATTCGGGTTCATTGGCTGTGATGATTTTGAAAAGCATTTATCTTAGAAAAAAAATAACTTATAAGTTCCTCTTCTTCAAAATTGAGACAATAATTATAAATATCAAGCAAAACATTCACTCTCACCCTTTCTTGTTCTCTTACAAGCCACCTCCCAAGTTAATTGTCTACATTTCTTTCGTCTGTATAAATAATTTTGATATATATAAGCTGTTCTGAAAACCATAATATAGTGTAAGAACATCAAATAAACAATCCTATTAATAGAGAGGCTGAGATAGGAGAAGCATGATTTCAAGACCATTATGTGTTACTTAACAAGACAGTGTCACGTGCAAACAAGCAGAAAGTGTATATGGATTGTACAATATTGGACCTATTTCTCCAATTACCAAGTTAGAGAGACCACTGGATGATAGCTAACAAATTTCTAATTCTTCATATTTTTGAATTTCAATTGATTAGGATATGTTGGTAATATTAATTTTTATATTAAGAGATATTAAGAAAAAGTAGTTGTTGCTTCCTGTTGTCTTTGTTGTTAGAGGTGGAATTATGTTTGTGTAGGTTTGTTGAAAGATTACTTTCTTGCTTTTTCTAGGGTGTAGTTTCACTCCTTGTGTTGGTGTTTTCCATCTATTATCCTTCGTAGGGCTGTATTTGTGGAAAGATATTGTGTAAATTTGGTTTTGTCATGGAATATCTTGTTTTCTCCATCTCTGATAATTGAGAGTTTTGCTGGGTATAGTAGTCTGGGCTGGCATTTGTGTTCTCTTAGGGTCTGTATGACATCTGTCCAGGATCTTCTAGCCTTCATAGTCTCTGGTGAGAAGTCTAGTGTAATTATGATAGGTCGGACTTCAAATGTTGCTTGACCTTTTCCCCTTATTGCTTTTAAAATTCTTTCTTTGTTTAGTAAATTTGGTGTTTTCATTATTATATGACAGGAGGAATTTCTTTTCTGGTCCAGTCTATTTGGAGTTCTATAGGCTTCTTGTAT
>NW_022196902.1:24152828-24158987 GCF_008632895.1 Mastomys coucha
TAAAGTCCTGTATCATCATCATGAGAAGTGATTTTATATCTGAATCTTGCTTTTCCAGTGTGATGGTGCATCCAGGGCTTGCAATGGTGGGAGTATTGGGTTCTGATGATGCCAAGTAACCTTGGTTTGTGTTGCTTATATTCTTATGCTTGCCTCCCGCCATCTAGCTACCTCTAGTGCTACCTGCCCTGGCTATATTTGATGGGAGCCTGTCCTTCTTGTGATTCTGGTTGTGTCAGAACTCTTCAGAGTCAAACTGTCTCTGTGATCTTATGATTCCGGGATCCTGTGATCCTGGTGTGCTAGAGCGCCTGGGAGTGGAGCCTCCTCTGAGTGTGGTAGGACTCCCTGCAGAGTTTGCATCCAAAGTCTGCTAAGGGCACTGGACCAGATAGACTGGAAGGAAACCGTGCCACCGGTCTGGCAGAGTTCCTGTGTGCCTGTGTCCCAGTTACTCCTGGTGTTGTGACAGATGTTGTGTCCTCCTCACCTCTGATGCTATGATGACACTCAGGGAATTGGGTTTTAAAAATCTTGGTCTTCACTTGTAAGCAGAATTTTACCCAGGCCACCATGAGGCTTTTAAAGATATCATTCATCCCTTGTAGTGTCAAAGTTAATTTCATTAATAGAGAAATATTCATGCATTTGATTGCTGAGTGCTGCCTTAGATTCTGTACTAGAGGCATTCTATAGTGTGCAGTACATGCGTTGGTGTTCTGTAATAAGGAAATGCTGGAATCTGTTGAGAGACTTTAGTAATTTAGTAAATTAGTAATTTAGTAATTACCTTGTTGCTGTAATTCAGTCTGGGATAGTATGAATGCATCTAGCTGGGAGCCACAGCAGAAGGTGGCTTTGGGGAATACTAGTCTGTGTCTAAAAGCATATACTTTTTTTTTTTTTTTTTTTTTTTTTTTTTTTTTTTGAGACAGGGTTTCTCTGTGTAGCCCTGGCTCTTCTGGAATTCACTCAGTAGACCAGGCTGGCTTGGAACTCATAAATCCACCTGCCTCTGCCTCCCAAGTGCTGGGATTAAAGGCGTGCGCCACCATCACCCAGCAAAAGCATATACTCTATTCTGCTATTCCCCATCTAACGGAGCATGCTTCGTTAGATGGGGAATAGCAGCATAAAGTAAGGTTGCACTTCATGCAGCCATAGAAAAAGAGGAGATGTGAGCTTTATGAGGTGAATTTCATTATCTCTTAAGGACAAAACACTCCTAGAATTTGGAAAGCTTTCTAAGAACCTGCCTGTCTATGCCTCTTATTTGTTATAAACCCCGTGGCATGGCAGCATCTATAGAACTGTGTTCTTAGTTGGCCACCAGCAACTGACTGGAATTTTCACTGAAAAATCTACAGAATTAAAATATTCTCATCCAAGTAAAGTATTGTGGTTACTTAGAATTTTGGATTTGAGTAAATATAAAACACTTGATAACTCCCAAATAGGCAATGATTTTTCCATCTTGTACACGTGTACAAGTACATACTTGATGAACCTTATCAAAGAATCCTACTGGGGAGAGCCCTTCCTTACCTCCATGTTGTGACCTTGGCATTTCCTGGCCATTCTGGTCTCCACCCCTCCAGTGCATGGTGTCTTCTCTGTGCTAGTATCTGTGTCCAAACATCCTGGATTAGGGCTACATTATAACTTGGTCACTTCTGTAGAAGCCCTATTTCCATGTAAGACATAGTCATAGGTCACAGGCAGAAAGGAAACGTAGCAATTGATGTGCTAGTGTATGGATTTTAGTAACAGACTACCAGTGTTCATGTGCTTATTTTCTTGTTTATTAGCTTTACTACTTAGGGCAATTTAACTTCTCCATGTCTCCATTTATTCATGTGTGATATAGCAGTATATAAACATGGGGATTAAACTAATGTATGTAAAACACTTAGAACATGTGAGTTCAAGCCTATCTCTATTCCATACACTCTGTTTGGTCTGCTTTCAATATCTATGTCCTGATATTGGTACCTGTAGGTAGAACTTAGGGTAATACTAGCTACATACAAAATCCCAACTGGTGGATAGTTTATTTTTAGTGTGGTTACTACAGCTGTTCAGCATTATAAACACCTGCCAGCCTCGAGGTGTAAGGAGTTAGACAATCTGTATTATAATTTGTCTTTCACCATAAAATTGAAATTATGTTTTAGTAAACCAGGAGAAAGTATGCTTGCTCATTTTGTTTCTGAAAGTACTACCAGAAGCCATGGTTCTGGTTATACTCTGTATTGTGAGAATATCACTGAAAAGTTACAGTTTTTACTTTGTTTTATTGGTTTTCTTTGGGTAGCCCTGAAATCCTGGAACTTGCTTGGCAGACTAAACTGGCCTTGAACTCAGAAATACGCTTGCCTCTGTCTCCTGAATGCTGGGACTATATACTTCTGACCTCCAATGCATACATGGAGCCAGTGTTCCATACTAAAAGCCTAACTGCCCATCTGGGGATTTTTTTTACTCTGAAATTTTTTTCTCAGTACTGTCAGATGCCCATCAATTGTAGATGCAGTTGGGTTACCAAGTTCCCATTTTACAAGTGTCCTCTCATCTGTCCTCAGCGTAGAGCAATGTGAGGCTCCTAGATCTTGGGAACAAAGGCCTCCAGGAGGTCAAAGAAAGGAAGGTGTGAGTGTAGGAGGGACATCACAGGTAGCAGCCCTCCTCAGAGCCAACGTTCCCCAACTCTTCAGCCTTCCCTCAGAGCCAACGTTCCCCAGCTCTTTAGCCCTCCCTCAGAGCCAACGTTCCCCAGCTCTTCAGCCCTCCTCAGAGCCAATGTTCCCCAGCTCTTCAGCCCTCCTCAGAGCCAACATTCCCATTCCCCAACTCTTCAGCCCTCCCTCAGAGCCAACGTTCCCCAGCTCTTCAGCCCTCCCTCAGAGCCAACATTCCCCAACTCTTCAGCCCTTCCTTAGAGCCAACGTTCCCCAGCTCTTCAGCCCTCCCTTAGAGCCAACGATCCCCAGCTCTTCAGCCCTCCCTCAGAGCCAACATTCCCCAACTCTTCAGCCTTCCCTCAGAGCCAACGATCCCCAGCTCTTCAGCCCTCCCTCAGAGCCAACATTCCCCAACTCTTCAGCCCTTCCTTAGAGCCAACGTTCCCCAACTCTTCAGCCTTCCCTCAGAGCCAACGTTCCCCAGCTCTTCTTCCCTTTCTCTCCTTTCTGTCCTAGGACCACCTTCTAGTCTTGCCACTGGGGAAACCCTAGCCTGAGTCATTTGGTGGCTTGTCACATCTGAAGGTGACAGAGTATTGTGCTGTTCCTCTGCAGTCCCAGGCACTTCCCTGGAGTCTCCGTGTGTCCATTGCTCTCTTCAAGCATCTGCCTTGCTACTTACTCTTTTCTATCTTTATAGCAGATCACCTTTATGTTTGTTTCTAATTAGGAAAGTAGAGGCTATATATGGGTGGAAACTTTTCTAGCTTGTCTTAGCTTGTAACCACTACCCTAATTTTCATTGAAAACATTTGGATGCCATCTTTATCTTATCGTTTATTCTTAGATGTTGTACTTCAATCTCGTGTATATTTTTTAAACTCTATCTGTCCTTTGGATATCTTTTAACCTATAGTATCTCCTTTCATTCATTTCTTTTGTTTTCAAGTTGTCTGTTGAGGATTCTAGACTAGTGGCCAGTATTGGAGTCCCCAAAACCTGCATTTACCAGTTACATACTCATTGTTGAAGTCTTGTATTCTTTGACACGGGTTGGCAGCTAATCAGATTTAGGTCAGATCCCTGTAACAAAACTGTAGGTGGGCGTTGTATTCATTCATCTTGAGCTACATTGTCGGAACACAGCCCAAGAATGAAGTCATGTGTGGAGAATTCTGAGTGCATGGAGAAAACTCCAAGAAAAGAGACAAGTCTTGTAACCTCAGTTTCTTCAAAACACGAAATTGTTTTTGGAATGTGTTCTCATGCTTCTCCCAGGTTTAGAGGATAGGAATAAATTTACTTCCGATAACTCATCACAACTGGCTATTGTTGCTTGTTTATATGCCTTCATTTGAAAAAGAACATGTTTCTGCTACATGAGGCTTGTTCTCGTCATCGACAGCTTGAAGTCGTGACAGCTCTTTGCTCAGGTGTCATCTTATACCTCAGATTATAAATTGTCTGATGCTCTGAATAAAGTTGGTTATTGTATGAAAATTTAGGTCTACCTACTTATGGGCTGTATTCTCCCAGGCCCCACCACCTCTAAAGTGGTTTCTCTGTGTAGCCCTGGCTGTCCCGGAACTCACTGTAGATCAGTTCTAACCTCTAAACCTTGGAGGTTACAGGAAGGTAATACTTTAATGCTTTTATTTTGTAGCTTATATATTTTTGTGTTTCCTCTCGCCTATTCTTTGGTTGCAGTTCTTACAGGAAAAGTAAGAAAAAGTGATTAAATTTGTTGACAGCAGCCTTGCACCAGCTTCATTCCAACACACCCAGTCAGACTGGTCACTTCTAGGCCTCTCCACTCCTGAACAGTTCAGTGTCTGAGATTTGTCTGTAGTTGATTCATTTCCTAATGTCTTGCATTTGACTCAGTCCCTTGGTAATTTTTTTTTTTTTTTTTTTTAGTTTGTAAAATTAAGTTTCTCTGGATATAAAATATATAGCTCATAGTTTCTTTTTCTTGAGTATATTAAGTCCATTTCTCTCATTTTCTTCTAGTATATATAACATTGCTGTTGAAGTCTAGCTGTCAGTTTATTCTCATTATATATATTCTATTCTTTTTTCTTTTTTAAGTTTTATTGCATTATAATGAGAAAAGTTGCATGATTTCAATTTATTTGAATTTTTAACATTTAAAAACATATTTTAAGTAAATAGAATTAAATCACATTCTTGTTTTCCTTTTGTACCCCAACTCCTCCCAGAGACTCCCCCTTCAATACTTGCAATATCTTTTTTGTCATGATCTTTAAAATTTATAAAATACTACAACAAAAATAATGAGTATTATAAAAGTTGTTTGATATAATACAACAATCAATTTAACAGTCTTACATAGATGCTTGTCTAGGGCAATACTGAAAATACAAATATTTTTCTCAATATAAATTTTAAAAAACTCCAAACGTATTAACTGTATATTTCAAAAAATACATCACTACTAATATTTTCTTAAATGAACATAAATATATAAAATGTTTTTGTTTGCTTGTTTGTTTTATATTTAGTAGAGCTTAAAATCTTAGCTCTTACTATGGTAACGATACAAAAGTTACAAACGTCAAACAAAGCATTCAGTCTCACTCTTTGTTGTTCTCTTACAAGCCACCTCCCAATTTAATTGTCTACATTTCTTTTGGGTATATAAATACTTTAAAATAGGTAAGCTGTTCTGAAAACCATAATATAGTGTAAAAACATGAAATAAACAATATTACTAATACAGAGGCTGAGATAGGAGAAGCAAGATCTCAAGACCATTATGTTGTACACAGCAAGACATTGTCACGAACAAACAAGCTGAAAATGTATATGGATTGTATAATATTGGGCCTATTTCTCCAATTACCAAATTAGAGAAACCACTGGATGACAGTTAATAAATTTCTAATTCCTCATATTTTTGGATTTCAATCGATTAGGATATGTTGGTAATATTAATTTTCATATTAAGATATTAAGAAAAAGTAATTGTTACTTCCTGTTGTTTTTGTTGTAAGAGGTGGAATTAGGTTTGTGTGGATTTGTTGAAAGATTACTTTCTTGCTTCTTCTAGGGTGTAGTTTTGTTCCTTATGTTGATGTTTTCCATCTATTTTCCTTTGTAGGGCTGGATTTGTGGAAAGATATTGTGTAAATTTGGTTTTGTTATGGAATATCTTGTTTTCTCCATCTAAGGTAATTGAGAGTTTTGCTGGGTATAGTAGCCTGGGCTGGCATTTGTGTTCTTGTAGGGTCTGTATGACATCTGATCCTAGAAGCCAGGATCTTCTAGCTTTCATAGTCTCTAGTGAGAAGTCTGCCGTAATTCTGATAGGCCTGCCTTTATATGTTACTTGACCTTTTTCCCTTACTGCTTTTAAAATTCTTTCTTTATTTAGTGCATTCGGTGTTTTCATTATTATATGATGGGAGGAATTTCTTTTCTGGTCCAGTCTATTTGGAGTTCTGTAGGCTTCTTGTAT